>NW_020273018.1:1213859-1256575 GCF_003268045.1 Sipha flava
GACGTGATTCACTCTGGTGGACATTTTTGACATCATGGATCACAAAAATTTTTTTCCTGCGAAGAACCGTTCGTCTTCTGAGCGGTGAGCGATAAGCGGTAAAGCGATCTATACAGATCAAAGTGGGCCCAGATATTTAGCATCCGCTAAAGAGCGCTGCAGAACGCTAGTCATACTCTTGTAATATTAGAAGTATAGACATTTTTGTGGTTTTTAGTAATTTTATTCTAAATTAAAAAATTTTTGATCAAATATTATAGAATATAATTTAAAAAGCAGATTATTTTCAACGAAAACAATAAAAATGTACATTAATAGATGGTATTTTAATAAAATTGTTTCATATTTTTAATTATTTTAAATAATTATAATATATTATGATATTAATTGGATAACTTGGTCACAATAATTATGATTGATATTATAGTTGATAATTTTTAATTTATGGTTCCAACTACAGTGGAGAAAAACAATACTAACTTATATTTATTTTTCAAAACCAAAAGTTGTTAATTAGGTATAATTTTATTAATTTCCAAATCAGTCTTTTAAAAATGTAGGAACAATTTAATAAAAAAAGCATATTTATGTTCCAAAAATACTTAATATCTAGAAATAAATAAAAAAATCTATTTTATTCAGTCTGTAAATCCCTTTGTTAGTAATGACTGTAATAATTTTGGATAGGTAGCTGTATAACATTAAACCTAATATTATTCCATAAATGTAAATTAATATTTAGCTTTTATTAATATAAATCTCTAAAAATGTGATAAGTGATAATTATATTTTGTAATTAAGAAAATTTGATTTATTAACTTATTTTTATTATATCAAACAAAAACAAAATTTTATGATAGTAACTTTTTTTATTTCAGTGTATAATTAATTAGATACAAATATAAAATAACAAATAATACTCATTACAATATGTAAGTAGTAAAATAATTTATAAAGATTTTAAGTGGTTAAATAAACTTGGCAGACATTCTATGAAGTTAGTCATGGTTGTACGAAACCGGCTATCAGTTGTCCATTTATATTTATTTTAAATAAGCTGTAGACAAAGTTGTATGCACATGTATATTGTAATATACAATTATATTATAGATATTTATCGAATTAACATACTGATGACAAACGGAAATATTGAATTGAGTCCTGAAAATAATTTTAAGTTATCAGAGATGAGTTCAACAAATATTTTTAGGCTATCGAAATTGAGTCCCTTCAGTCTATTAGCATTATCCAGGAGACACTACGTGGAAGTTGACTGAGAAGTCTCCTAAAAATGATGTGTAAATTTAAAAAAATTAGATAATTAAAATTTAAGATGTAGACTTTAAAATCTGAAATCTGTAATTTAGTTAAATTGTGAATTTTTTTATATTATACCGTAAAAATAGTTAAGAATTAAGGTTAACTGAGTTTTAAATAAGATTTAAGTTGTTACCATCTATATAGATCATAATGTAATAATTAATGAATTATTGCTGCGATTGTTCAACTTTGGATAAACCAATTTCAATGTATTCCTAGTTGCTAGGACACAAGCACGCGTAATATTGTTTTTAAATTATATTTATTATATAATTGAACCTAATGATAATATTTTAATGCGCACAAATAAATTAAAAAAGCAAAGTGTTTTGTGTGTGTTTGGTAAAACACACAAAACATACAAATTTCCAAAACCAATATGTTTTGTAACTTCATAACATTCACATCACTGAAGTTTTACACAATCTCAATTCCATCATGATTTAATTTTGAGTATAAATAATTTTTTTAAATTATCCATTATTATTTTATGTATAAAAATATACAAGTATATAGGATTTTTTTTTAATTAGATAATTTTTCCAATATTTGACCATTCAATTTTAATATTTATCACTTTTATCACTTCATATCCTTTGTGTATAATTCATAACAGCTATTAGTATTATTATTACTATTATTATTATTATCTGTATTGTATTGTAACTAAAATGCCAATATTTCCAAAGGTCATTAATAATGACTCATTACCAAGTAAATATTCTTTCTTTAATCCATAATTTTTTTTAATAAATGTCAATTTAATTAAATTAAACATAGTTTTTATAATCATATATTTTATTCAATTTATGCTTGAGAATTTGACACAACAGTTTTCATTCCTTCTTCAATAACACTAAGACATGATCGCCAACTGAAGAATGAATCTCTCAACATTTGCCAACGTTGTTTGCTGAATGTACGATACATTGTACTTGAAATATTTACTTTCTTTGCAGCTTGATCCATACGGCCACGAACCAATTTTGTTCCAAAAACTAAAAATATAGATATATTAGTGGTAATCACTAAAAATAATACTTATTCAAAATCAATTCACTGCATCTTACGTTCCAGTAAAAATGGTTCTACTTGTTCAGCATTTACTTGTACTTGTTGTTGTATTGTTTCAAATGATATAATGCTGCTATCTTCGGCCAAACTCATTACTGTTAAGAGCTTCATCTTGTGTATGTTGGCATTATGATCTAAGCCTACAAAACAAATAATAAAATTTATATTATATAAATAAGGATATTTAGAAAGATAAGTAATCAATAATAAATAAATTACCTAAAGATTTAATTAAATCTTTGTGGCCTTTGTAGAAATCTAAATAATTAGCAAGATTTCCAGAAACAAATATAACTAAAAGTTCATGTAAAGGAGTGGACTGTAGAGATATAACAGGAGCCAAACTCAATAATGGTTCAAATAAAAATGTGGTTGGATCAGCAATAGCAGAGGCAATGCATCTTTTAGCATCATCTTTAGCTTGTTTACCATCATCAGCTGTGTAATTACGAAGAAGTTCAACCATAACTTCAGCAGCCAATTCACTAAAAAATATTTTTATCAGTTTTAAAATGAATTATTTATATATTTTTAAGAAAATTACCTGTGTCCATTTTCAATCAATGCACTATGCAACTGTCTAAGGAGAGATTGTTTTTGTTTTTTTATATGGTTGATGGAAAGAAGAGATTTGTTTAAACTTTCAATTCCTTCATAAACCAATAACAGTTGCTTGTTTCGTTTGGCAACATCAATAATATCAGAATAAAGTTGGAAGCGTGCTGGTAGTTTTGGATCAACTGAACCAAATAACAACCAAAGACTGAATAAAGAAAATTAAATTAAAATCACTGTTCTAAATAATGATCAATAATGTTTTATATAATATCATTCTTACGTTTTTAGTATAATATTACTAAAACGATCTTCTTCATATTTTGACAGCTTTTGACTAAATTCAGTTACAAGTTTGCTTTCAACTTCTACTGTACCAATCCCAATAATCACTGATACAATTGAACATAAAAAGCTTTCAATATCAGTGTCTGATAAATCTGTTTCCAAACAAGCATCACATTTGGATATAATTTCAAGCATATCTTCTTCAATATTTTCTGGTGCATTTTCTTCTAAACTAGCTCCAATGCTACGCAAATATGACCTTAATTCTAAAGCCTGTGAACAATATAGAATATTTTACAATGCATAGATAAAATATTTTGATTCTGATCCAATTATACATAATTTACAATGGAAAAATAAAACAATTATTACAAAAACAGAATTTGTACCATGACCAACTTAAACATACCATAAATAAACTACTTCTTTAAAAGTAGCTCTACATGAACAATTATAACAATTTTTTTTACAATTATACGATAAGTATATAATAATTAATTAATACTTTCTATCAAATGAGAATCTACGATTTTTGTTGATAGAGATAGAACTATAAATAGGGATAGGTTGGTAAATATAATATGACATTATTTTGGTTTTATATACATAAATATAATAAATGAGGTAATATATTTCATATCCGGCTTACTTCATATATCTAGCAACTAAACAATCACCTAAAACTAATAAATTAATTGTCAATGAGCAGATAAAAATCAAGGATTTTATAAAATAATGTGATTGGCTGATAAATCTGGAAGAGTAATATTGATAATTGTAGATTTATAATGGAATACAAGTTATAAATGTTGACAACGAATAGAAAAATCAAATAACGGACTGCTGATCACCAAAACACTAAATAGTAATTCGGATCTACTGGTTTCATAATAGAACAATTATATGTTACGTCGTCGAACAAAAGGATTTATAGACCAGATTAAACGAAGGTCTATGTGTGGATTAAAAACCGGTGTTAATCACCGCAGACCTTATATTTCGGACGACGTCTCAAGCATGTATAATAACAAAACATAAACGCACACGATCATGTCGAGACTTACTTGTTCTACCCGTGAAAGTTCGATAAACGTCGGAGGACCTGCCATGGTGCGGATTAAGAAAACTATTGAGTAGACAGATAGGAGAGAAGTACAAAAAAGAAGCGGCTAAGAATGAGCTTGATAATATCAAGCTATATATTATATAGATATCAAACATCAATAAACTTTGATATTTATAACATACGATAATATCAATGTATCACTGATATTTTTTTTCTCTGTCCTGACCAAACTGACTAAAAAATGTTGACAACAAATTTGAATACATATTTTTATTTAAAAAAATATCGATGTCAAAGAATTAAATTATGATTTATCGATATTATTTTTGTAAAGATCACGCCTAAGAGCATGTAGATGAAACGTTGAAGCATGCAATTATTCTGTGCAAGAAGAGGCTATTTCACAAGCGTCTTGAGACAGCAAATCCGAATAGCTGACTACGGTGTCATATATTCCTTATCAGTCACAATATTTAAAAATCCGTTATCAATTTAAATTGTAATCAAATGAAAATCGAAGTCATCCATGTGATTTATTTTTATTTTATTTAATCATTAAACCAATATTATTTTATGACAACGACGGTGTCGATTCAATTCCCACCGTTTTATGGGGTTGCGGCCTCTAAAAGATGGAGAACCGCTGTTTTAAGTGGCCCTTAAACGATCAATATTACTGGCGGTATGAATACTAATTTAAAAACAGTATTTGTGCTTACTGACAGTAAGGTTCTCAAACGGTCAGTAAAAATTAATGTCAATTTAAAGTATTATTCTGTATTTTGATTTCGTTTGCACGGGTTACTCGTACCTATATTTCGGCTTTTGTCACCTATGGTTGCGAAAATGTATTAAAGAACTGTCATTATCTTTATCAGTACATAAATACTGACGACTCAATATCCAAATTGTATTATTAGTTTTATTATTTACATCAGTCATCAGTAGAAAGCGGATCTTTAGGTTTTTACATATTTTTATTGGCTTTATGCAGATTTATGAGGATGATTTATCTATAATAGAGTTCGTAGAAAAATTTGGAATTTGGAAAAAATAAACATTTTCTGAAGGTGTTTGGTAGTTTTAGTTTGGTAGGTTTATGAGTAAAATGTTTAAATTACAAATTAAACTGTTTAACTTCTATTTCATATTTTGATAACACAAAATAAAGTATTATACAATCGCCTATCGAGAAATTGTAGTAGCAAGGTTATTGATGTTATAGAGTTGAACTGAACGTTACCAAACGTTCCATATTGTAATTTTATTATTGTTATCAATTATAATACGAATAATATTCATATTCATATCAATCAACCATTTCGCGTCTTTAAGATAAACCATTTTAGAATCATTAGAATTTGTAAAAACCTTAGAAAAATGACGGGGATGGGGGGGTCACAACCCCCAAACCCCAACACTAGTTGCGCCACTGACTACAGCAACTTAACTTATTTAAAATATTGATTTATCTATGGAGATTCTATTATAATATCATATCACTGATAATATCATTACATAGTGACAGTGTTTTTAACGCAATAGTGTACACGCACATACCATATGTTCCTCTACAAGGCTGTATCTAGAAATTTTTTTTCTGGAGGGGTCCAAAACATGTATATTGTAATTTTATTGAATTTAGATTTTAACTTTTGATATTTGGTTAAAAATAAGACGGAAAATGATTTAATCTTTTTTTATTAAAATTAATATCATATTTTCATATGATATTATGATATAAAACTAAAAGCAGTTAATGGTTAATTGGAGCTTAAGTCATTTTTAACTGAAAATATTTATGTTGGTATTAAAAAATAAATTAAAGTATAATTAAATAAAATATAAAATATAAATAAAATATAATTATAATAAATTAAAAAATAATTATTTTAAACATTTGTAAAATATTGAAGACATTTCGGGGGGGGGGGGCGGTCCAAACACCCTGGACCCTCCCAGATACGGCCTTGCTCCTCTGGGTACGCGGTGTATCAACAGCGCGTGTCACAAAACCTGGTCACGAATAGTTGCAATCAAATTGGTTATATAACCGGACCGGAACTATACGCACCGGAAATAATATAAGTTTGTCGTCTTCATCGTCATGGAAAAAAACAATTTATTGGACTTATTTTGCCGGATTCTTTCGGAGAATATTGCAAACTATAGATAGGTTCATTCTTTGCCAATTTTATTTTCGACTCGTCGTGCGTGCATGGTTTTCTATATAGGGAGAGGGAAAATTAATCTTGTAAAGCAATTTAATCTGCTTACCTATTGAATCCTCTAAAATGTTCAAATTATATTCATTACCCAAGCCATTTATATCTTAACTGTCATTATATTACCAATATAATTTATATTATAGAAATTGTTATTAATACTATTAAAATTGTACAAATACTTGTGATATCACTTGGTGTGCTGAAATGAATGAAATTTATTTACAATAAATAAAAAAAATAGCATTTTATTTTCTTATAAAAGAAAGATTTAGAAAATAAATGTTCTAAAACATACGTACAAAATATTATTTTAATTTTACTTTTTATTTTTTATTTATAATAACCATCATAAAATAATATGTACAATAAATAAAGTACTTAATATTAATAATAAAAATATTTGATACTTCTCCAATAAGCATTTCTTGTGTTTGGAGTAGTAACCTAAGTGGCTAATTTTGAGTTTCAGCAAAGTTATATTTTTAAGTGTGCCGATTACTGGTCAGAGTAAATACAAGACTAAGACAAATTCCCCAGTTACCCCTTCCCAAATGATACCATTGGTTTAACTGTATTGTGCAGTGAAACATCACTATGATAGATCCCAAGTTAGACGAAATTCTCCATAAAATAAATGTTAATATTTTCAATTTTAATCATGACTATACCTAAAAACATATATATAACATATAATTATGTATTTTTTTGTTACAAAGTATATATTTTTATAATCCAATTTTAGTCCTAATAGCTTTTAGAAAAAATTCTTTTCCTTCAGTGTGGTCCGAGAATTTTTTTTTAAAGTAGCCCGAAAACTATTGTTTAACATTCATGGTAACAAATCCATCAACATTTATGCATGGCCGTTATGATGATTTGTGAGGCTTGGGGCAGAGTAAAATTGTAGAGCCTTAAATGTCGAAAATGTCACTATCGCGCGCCAGTTGCATATTGGAACTCAAATGTGCGCAAATAGTCTTAACAAATATAGTACCTTGCACTTACAACAATATGCATAAGTAAATCAATTAATTATATAGTATAAAATTTTACATAAAAAAAAAATTATATTTACATTTTTTTTTTTTGCTTATCAATTTAACTTTTTTTTATTGTATCTATAATCTATGAAAGCAAGGCCTGTCCAACTGTGGTGAGAGTACGGGGTCTGAGGCGTGAGCCCCACTCACCATGTCCTAGGGACAACCCTACACTTATGTAATAATACCATATATTTTTTAGATGAATAATCATAACATGAACTATAACACATAGTATAAATACATAGCAAAAATTATTTACTAAGAAATTAAAAATGTATGCAAAGTGTCAAGTAGTAAATTGAGCTTTAGTAATTATTCTTAATTACGTAATATTTGATATTATTGTAAACGTGTTATTTGTAATTTAAAAAAGCAAAATTATTATTGTATAAAAAATATAGCAATTAAATATTATTATTATATATTATATTACGAGTATATTCAAACCTGTCTGTAACCACGAAGTAAAAAAGTTAAGGTTAAGGAAATTTAAAACTCGTTTCAATTATATCCTTCTGTCCCGCATTAGTTTCATAAGAATTAATAAAGAATTGCAAGTGATATGCAATAGAACGATAAATAGAAGGCGGAAGCAGTTATTTTTTAACAGTTGCTTGCGAACTAAAAACCTTATTTCATCGTGCAGGTCGCGAGGCTTTAATACGTGTCCGTTTCATCAGAGCCCCATGCACAGTACATCGATTTTCAGAGCGTTTCAACTATAACGTAGTTTGTATTTGTTCTCTTGATATGTGAAGTTTTCTATGATCGTTTTCTATAATCTATTCTATTTTATTACTTTTCCTTTTTATTAATGAATTTCATGATTGTGTACCGGCAAACAAAAACACTTGGATGACTGCAGCAATTTTCAAAGATTGGCCGATCAATTGGGATAAAGTGCTCAATCGGAACATTTTATTACTCATTGATAATTGTCTAGCTCATATCATTGACTGCATAAACTTAAGACACATAAAAGTTATTTTCTTGCCAGCAAATACTACTTCGATCATTCAACTATGTGACCAAGGTATCATACGCACCTTCAAAGCTTATTACAGATCAGCAATAAGGGGAAAAGTTCTAGCAGTGAATAATAATGGTCTACACGATACATCTCGTTCCTTACAAGCTAACGATATAGCAAAAAAAATAACCATTCTTGATGCTATTCATCTAGCAAAAGAAGCATGGAATAAAGTAAGTGTGGAGACAATTCGAAATTGTTTTCGTCACGGTGGATTCAAAACAGATGACAAAACAGACGACGAACACGAACATAGTTTGCCTGTATTGTAGAATATTTAAGTATCCTTAGGAGAGCTGTTTAGCACCGTGTGGATGAAATAGGTTTTGAGCAGCATTATTCATATGAAAATATGGTTATGGAGTTACTTGACGCAAAAAAACAAACTTCGATCCATAAATATTTTAAATAATATAGTAAGATAAATATTTTTAATATGTTATAAAGTAATTAGTAAGATAAATATTTTTAATATGTAATAAAGTAATTAGTAAGATAAACATTTTAAATACGAAAATCGTAATATATACACACATACATAAATAAATTTTCCGCGTATTTTTTATTTATTTTTTTTTTTCATAGTATAAATCTAACAAATCGTTTATTAGAAACAATCGGATAATTGACACATTTCACTTTGGTCCCAAAGTGTTTCTAATAAGCGGCTTCTACTGTATATATATACATGAATATTAATGTTATTTTCTTCCCAACCATTTATTCATGGCTTAATGTCCATACAAGGCGTAATAGACATATGTAGAAAAGTGCTTGCCAGGCATATTATATTTTTCTGGCCATAAGCCATCGGTTAAAAATACACTTTATCAGCAGGAATTAAACATTCTGAGACTTTTTTAATAACCAAGTCAAAGTATTGGGTGGTAATATTGTAGATAAGAAGAAAGTTTAATAAACTATATGGATAGTACAAATTAGAAAGTTTACGCAACAAAAAGGTTCAAGCAATCTAGTGGAATAAGACTGTAAGCCGGTGGAATATTATTTACTGCTAACCTTTAACACTGTAATGCGTCTAAATGAGATAGAAAAACGTACGACGGATTTATATATATATAAAAAGGCACTAAATCACCCGATTACAAATAGTGCTATGTAATAACCAGCTGGCTATGTATACAAAATCAATATCGCATAACCCGTAACGAGTATTTTCAACTAGTGTAAAACAAGTACGAAATATTAATCGAACATTCGTTGTTAACAAGACAACATAACAGAAACACTGTGGACAGGAAGAGAATAAAGAATAAAAACAATCAAGAAACGAGGAATTCGCGAAACCATCACGCACGCGTCGTATCGTTGACAACGTTCAAGAACTACAGTTGATCATACCTCGTGATAGAATCGCGATGACGAACCGTTCGGAAAGCACATCGATCACCAAGGATAACGGCCAAAAGTGCAGGTTGTTCATGGGCAACCTGCCGAAGGTGAAGACGGAAAAGGAGATATTTGACGAAGTTAGCCGAATAACGCGCGGTCATCTGGTGCGTGTGATCACGTACAAGAACTTCGACGACCCGTCGATGCACCGGGGCTTCTGCTTCCTGGACTACAGGTCGGTGGCCGCGGCTAAAGAAGCAAAGCGAGTACTGTCGCGTCAAAAGGTGTTCGGGTGCAAGACGACCGTGGACTGGGCGGATCCGGAACCGCAGGTGGACGCGGACACAATGGCCACGGTGCGCATACTGTTCGTCAGGCAGTACGGCGGCGTGCTGGACGAACGCGCGCTGACCAAGGTGTTCGGCCGGTACGGGGTCGTGGAGCGCGTGAAGAACCTGAAAAACTACGCGTTCGTGCACTTCGAACGGCGTGAGGACGCGCAGTCGGCCATGGACGCGATGGACTGTTCCAAGGACGTGGCTTCGGGCGTGCGCCTCGACGTCGCGTGGGCCAAGCCGCCCGCGGACAAGCGAACGCGGCAGCGAATATTGCGTGACCGGGAACGCCGGGTACGGAAATCCGCGATTTCGGCCATGAGTCAACCGGCATGCTACGCCCCGCGGCCACCTTGCCAAGCTCCCGGAGCCAAAAAACGCGTCGGCCCCCCCCCCGCCCCCACCAACGCAGCCTACACCAAGTTCGAGTATCGCGGTTACGACTTGAGACCACGGCAACCGTGCATCCATTGCACACCCACCCTCGCGGTGACCATTCCCGTGGCCAAGGCTACGTCCGACAAGCGCAACAGCGGCATTGGACGCCGGTGCCGCTTCAACGTCGCGTTCGCGGACCAGCGCAGAGCGGTCCGTCACGATGATGGCGATTGGAAGAAGGGTTGTACGAAAAGGTTGACATTTTTCGATACAATTTCTACGAGCTGCACCAAAAAATATTGACGTCACCGTAGTGTTGTCCAGCCCTTTACGGTGTTTAAAAGAGTTAATATTTGTAAAAGAAATAATAAAAAAAAAAAGTTAAAAAAAAGTTGTTTCAAATAATTTAGTCAACATAACGCGAGTGTTTAAACAATTGAAACTTGAAGTATGGCATTTTCAAACGTATTTTGAAGTGACCACTGATCGATATCATGACATTCGGATAAGGAAAGTGCAATGGATCCCAACGTGCGTAAACGATGTTTACGTGAAATCCGATTAGACAAAATATTTCACTATAGCGCAATAGCACGAGTTACAACTAAAGGATTACAATTCTAAGAGAAACTACGATCCTTCTACCCGAAACTGTTAACTTAAAATAACCAATAAGCTGATAAAAAACATTTTATACTAATTTATAAAATTATTTCACTATTAGGTATGACACCTCCCCCTCCAAAAGAAAAGTTTCTAAATACGCCACTGGTAGTGATAGTATGTAATGCGGAGCCCTATTACATACTATCACCACCAGTGGCGTATTTAGAAACTTTTTTTTTGGGAGGGGGGTGTCATACCTACCTAATAGTGAAATAATTTTATAAATTAGTATAAAATGTTCTTTACCAACTTATTGTTAGGTTTTTGATTAACTTATTGAAATCTAACTATTGACAAACTACTATAGTAAAATTAAAAATTATATTATAAATTCTAGTTTTCGTTTTTTATTTGCCAAATCATCAATAACTTCATCGGTTTGAAAGTCTAAATCCCGATGAATTGATAGCATGGCAAGGACATCAACATATCGACCGATATTTTCTCCACATCAGATTATTTACCATGTGTCTGTGAGTGCCGTGCGGTCGATTGTTATTATTATTATCCAATTAAAATTTAATTATTAGCTATATTAATATTTTTTTTTTCATTATACTTTAATGCTTTATTGAATAAACAAACTAAAATTATTATATTACTGATATGTTTAAAATTTGACGTTGTTAAATATTATTTTTTT
The DNA here is from genome assembly GCF_003268045.1 of Sipha flava. NCBI lineage: Eukaryota > Metazoa > Arthropoda > Insecta > Hemiptera > Aphididae > Sipha > Sipha flava. The sequence goes on from NW_020273018.1 coordinate 1,225,839, forward strand.
TTTTTTTGCGGGGTGGAAACCCCCAGCACCCCCCCCCACCATAAATACACCACTGATCACAACACATTTTAAATTCTGGGTGAAGCGAAAAATATATTGGCTTTATAACAATGAGTTATATTTTGTAGATGTAATACTATTATGAGCTAAGTCCGTCATATATAAAAATAATCCAATTAAAATGATAAACTATTTTCCAATTATATTAGTGACAAAAAATAAAAAAAAATTATAAAAATGAAACATTTTTATAGATTTTTCATTAGAGCTTATAGATGAAAACCATTTATTTAACCAACTTATTTAGTCTTTTATTGAATAATAATTATTTGTACATGTCATGAGTTTGTGTATTAGTCGAGTAGGAAGAATTATATATACATCCACGTGGAAATCTCATTCTAAAATGTGGAATAGGGGAAGAAGCCCAAGTTGCAAATGATAAATCGAAACAACTAAACAAAAGTATCTAAACAGTATAATTTTAATTATTATAATAATGTTAAACGAATTCAATGCTTTTAGAGTAACATCGTGTCATATCGATTAGTTATAAACAATATACGTCATTTTTATTAGTTTTGTTAGTTTTGTTATAGTCGAAAACAGATTCACAAAATTAAAAAAAAAAGTAAGAAAAAATTACATATTACACACTATTCGTATGAAATATATAGACACTGCAAAGAACTATGATGGGTTTTCAAGTACATAATTATTAGTTATTTATTTATGCGTGATCATTTTTTTTTTTTTTTTATTAAGAAAATATTACAATCTGTATAATTAATACAATAAGTAAATTTTTATCATACAATGTATACAAGGCATGGGTACATGATAGAAGAAGGAGTTCATTGACACTACTTCAAGATGAAATATTAAAGAGAGAATAAGCTATGAGAACAATAAACTGATTTATAGTAAGTCTCTTGCCCAATTTCTTTTGAAACGACGTAAAGGATTAATAGGATTTTGGGGATTGTGGAGATTATATATTAGAGTGTTAGGATGGTTTTGGGTGTCATTATAGAATTATTGAAGTAGCAAGAAGCAAGTTCAGGAAGTGTTTGTATGTTTAGGTCTTTATGGAGTGTGTGGTTACTGATATACCACGGGGCGCTTGTTATTAGACGTAAGTTAATTGATTGGAAAGATTGTAGAATAGAAATATTTGATTTTTTAGTTGATCCCCAAATTTGGACACCGTAATTTATGGTTGGGCGTATAATTTGCTTATAGATTAATAGTTTTTTATTTAGTGGCATTTTAGAATGGAGATGTCGAAGAGAATGTAGGCGTAGATTTATTGATTTGGGCCCACTTTAATTTTTTATCTAGGTGAATGCGTAGATATTTGGTGCAGTCTTTCTGTGGAATTATATTATTGTTAATTGATAAGGGAAGGCATTTGATAGAACGTAGAGTAAATGTTACGTAAATTGATTTTTCTTCGTTTATTTTTTTTCATTTTTATAGTTATTAATTTTTTGAGAAAGATGGATATTCTTTAAAAAATAATTGATTTATTTATACGAAATTGTTCATTTCTGATTTACCGAAATAAAATGTAATAAAATATTGTCTCGATTCTTATTCTTTATTTATAACACCTGCCTTAAAACTAATTTCTGTTTTTCTATGATCAATATAATTAATTCTACTACTTTAATTATTAAATATTATTAAGTTTAAGAACACGCATATCTATATGGTATTTTTTCAATATTGTAACCATAAATAATATACAAAATTATTATTTAAAATTATTCAACCCGTAGATAACGTAAAATAAAATGTAGTTCATCATTGTGTCTGGTATACACAGTATGGGTAAGGGCTGAATAAAAATTCAGTGTTATGTCGGGAACCGGGTAAGGCTCGAGTATTTGGCTATCGAGTAACAGCCGGTATCCAAAACATATCTACTGTCAATACAAGTATCTTTAGAAATTATTAATTTAAAATTATATACCTATATTATTTAATTTTTTTATATTTATTTTATCATACAATATTAGAGCATTACAATTAGAAAAAATTATCATCATGAAATTATACAATTTAAAATCAATTGAATACGTAATTAAACCACATTATTATTAAGTGTCCGTGATCACATTGACAATGCGGAATTGCGAAGTACATAGAAGATTACATAAATACGATATAAATGTAATTTTTTCGCGTGAGATTATAAATGTATAAAAAGGTTTATATTATTTATATAATACAAATGTCGAATTAAACTCGAATTTAGTTAGCGTTCTGATCTAAATAGATGATAGATCTATTGGCCAAGTATTTTATTTATTTTAAAAAACGAAATAAAATGTTTTTAGGCTCTAAATACTATAGAAATAAATAACTAAATTAAATTAAGTGTCCACATTCATCAACAGTTATGTTCATCTTATTTGCTCATCAAGTTTTTCAGTTGTATAAATTAATTATTTTTACAAAATGTACAAATTAACTAATTTTTTAATAAAGATATATATTAAAAAGTTTAAAAAATAATAATTAAATAAAAATGTAATAACTGCATTATAGCTCATATAGCTCTATTTAGTATGGTGCCATACCAGTATTTATACTAACAAATCAAGAGTGTTAGAAACCGTTTATTTTATTAGATATTATAACAATATTCAATTCATAATGGTTTTGACAATTTGAATTAAAATAACACTATATGGTTACTTATTAATAAATTTGATTTATTGAAACATTTATTTATGAAGAGTTTTAGGAATTCATAAAAGGTTAAATGCATTTTACGAGCAATAATCAATGATAGATTTTTCTAAAAGTACTCGATTTAATCGTTATAAATTGTTGACGAATATTATTAATCGATCAATTATTAAAAAAAGTTTTTCTATATGTTTTCCACTAAAAACTTTCTAATCCATTTTAATATTGTGTACAAAAATAAGACAAGTTAATAAATATTTATTATTTTATAAAAGCAAATATACTTAATTAAGTTATATGAGAATTATATTTATATGGATTTATTTATTTATTTAAAATTAAAGAACATAATAATTTATTTGATAGTTATGAGTCATAACTTTAGTTTTCAAAATTGTTGTTAGTGAGTTATCAACAAAATCACATAGAAAACCAAAAAGCCAAAAACTTTCAAAGGAGACGATAATATTTTAATGAATTTGTTTTGGATATCAAATAACCTTGATCAAGCACTACACTTATGCATATTTTATCATAATACATTGTACGTGCATGAACGCACGTGTGATAATTTATGAATGGTTTTTCAATATAATTAAACTAAAATAGATGCATCTACTTTAAGGAACGATAGAGTGCCCACGGTCATTGTGGTTGCCAATATGAATAGTTGTATGTACAATCCAAACTGGTTACTGTAAAAAAAACTGATGGCCGCTGATATTGCCTGTAAACAGGGTTGTATAAATTATAAAAACAATTAAAGTTCACTTAATGAGACAGTTGTAACCAATTACATGCATAAACATAAATAATGACGTGGCAGAAGCGCTGTTATCCGAGTACTTTACTCCAATAATATTGTAAATTTGTGTTGTGAATCCACTGTCGCCTAAGCCCAGAAGAAAACCACAAAAAATGGCCAAATACGGTCTGAAAATACGCATACGAGAATGTATAAACATTTTATCATTTATTTCTTTTAACTTCTTTAAATTTATCTTCGGTGTGATAACGTATTGGAAAATCTACATGGTTACTAGTACCTTGGTTCGATGAATGATTTAGTGTGAGTGTCGCCGAAGGGAGAATCATTTGGGAGGTTTACGAAGATCAATCCATACGCTACAACGTTGACGAAAAAACTGGTGATTATTACAACCGAACGACTTAAGCCATTAAAATTTGCGCTGGAGCTAGCCGATTTTCTGCCCAGCACGCTACACAACAGACCACCTGCAATCGTTTTCGATATTGTCAATGAATATCAAGCGTATGTTACCACGAATACATTTGTGTGTATGAATATTGTTTTTTCGAACCAAGGACTTCTCCGACTCCAATCACGATTCCCGTGTAACCTAACAGTTGTTTGGAGTTGGTGCCCATGGTCGTTGTGAAAGCGATACACGAAGTGTACACGCCGCTGCATAGAGATACGTGCAGACCTGCGCAAGAACAACGTACACACACATTTTACTAGATAGTTTGGTAGCAAATCGACAATATATATATATATATATATATATATATTGTATGTGGTTACATGTATGATAGTACTAGTAGATGCATTATACTCTCGTATGTATCGTATAGTGTAATGGTTGTTGGGGATACATCTCACTTACCTGTAAAAAAGAATATTATGCTCAGCAGGCTCATATCTGTGGTCAGCAAAAGTCTCATCGAGGCTTTCAGTTCTTGTTTGGGGTTCACCGCCATTACACCTTTTTTCACTTCGTTTTCCCTTCCTTCGGCGTCTAACGACGGCCGCAAAACGATCAAAATCAATGTGCCAAAAGCGCACACCACAGCCAACACGGTGAACACCAAACGCCTGACCGTTTCATCCAAATCGCTCTTATCACGAAGCACCAATATCATAAACATATTTCCAACACAAATACTATATGCACATGGGGTAAAATCGATTTAATATAGGTACATATATTTTACGTGCCCATTGGTAGGCATAAATGTGACTTATGAAAGTTATGCGTATAAGTATATAAATATTTCCCATAGTATTATATTTAATTAGAGGAGGAGGAAAAATCCACTACTGCATGCAGTGATTGAATAAAATCCTGTAAGTAAAAGGTCCTTGGGAAGACCAAGAATGCGGTGGGAATTTGTTATAAAAAAAGATGTTGAACAAATGGGAGGTTATTCCAATTGGAGAACTCTAGCACTGGATAGAGAAGGATGGAAGCTTGGTTATAAGACGGGTTGATCTCAAAGGCTCAATAAACTCTAAGAAGAAGAAAATTATATTTAATTTGTACGTGTTTACGCAAGCAGTATATCACATGACATATATATATATGATATAAATTATTAAATTCATACAATTCATTAGAATGTTAATCCTCTGTGGGTTTATCATCATTGTTATGATCAAAATAATTAAATAAAACCGATATTTGTTCCAAATGGAATTTTGTTAATTTTTAACGTTTCTATGAATTACTTCATACATATTGAATATATTTCAGGGACAAATACCATATTCACAATATGATACACTTAGAGTACATACTCATACCTTATGTATAAACCATTGATATAAAATTTGTATTTAACAAATTTACACGTATTATAATATAGTATAATGAATAAAAAATTAAAAATATCAAAACCTGATATTCGACATAGCCCAAAATATGCCGGAATTTCTAGATATGGTTGACGGGTCTGAGTTTAGAGTGAGGTAAGTTCCCTGTCCAGTCCAGATAATTGACGTGCCGAAACCTATCACCGCAGACATAGTGTACAGTAGAATAGTGGACGGCCAAATAAATGGCGTCAAAAAGGCCCTGTAAATAGAATCGAAATTGAAACCAATATTAATTTAAGTGGTTTACATCGAACAACAACACATATCACGAAAATGTTCATTACACGCACACGTAACATATTGACCCTAAGTATATTGACTTCCGACTTCCGATCACATTGATAATTGCCGGAGCCAACCAGTTGAACACGGCAAACACTCCATAAATGATGCATAGACTCGTATATCCGTCACCGGTAAACGAAGGATTTTCTTTTTCAATACCTTTCAATACAGTTTTCTATAACATTATGGTTTTAAATTTCAATTATATATCTCCTTATGTAGATATTTTTAATATTATATTAATTTTACCGAATACGCTGTTAGTATTTATTAATATAAAAAATATTATATTTTAATGTTTCGAAATAAATATATTTTGTACATTTAAAATTTCTCAACATTTTTTTTATACATAGTTATTTTATTTTCAAATAATGAACTATATCAAATTTTATCACAAAACCATTTTTCCATCAACTAAATACATAGTTAATGCTCATAATACATAGCTTAAAATACTGTTTAAATTATTTTAGTCAATAAATTCAAACTATGATATTTTAGTAACTTACCTCGACATTGCTGACGGTTTGAAAAGAAGTGAAAACAAACATAAAACCTAATCCCAATACGCTGACATTCAATAGTCTCTTGTCCATTTTAGATAATAAATATACCGTGATCCGAGTTAAGCAATCTAAAAATACCTAGAATAAAACTTAGATATACATTGAACAAAAGTAAATGTGAATTAAATAGTTAAATATACAACTATTGTGTTGACTATTAGTTATTAGTTAGCGAATTATCAAAAAGAGAATTCCTTATAAATAGCTTTTAAGATTTAAAGTAAATATGGCGAAGATCATTCAACTAAAAATTGTACCAAAAATCTTAGTTTCCCAATTAGATGTATACTTATCAGGGCCGGTTTAACCTTGGTACAAAAAAATTATTTGCTCTAGGGCGGCATAAATAAAATAGCCTCGAAAAAATTATTTAAGATCGTCATTAATACAAGAAAAAATGTCCAATTTATAAATTTTATGCACAGAATCTGATTTTGTTGAGGAAATGAAGTGAGAAGAACTAACATAAAAACTTGTAACTATTAAATCCATAAAAAATATATTTAAAGAAAAATAAATAATATTATAAAAAAAATAATAATATATATAATATATATATATATAGTTATATGGTTATAGTTTTTTTTTAATTGGCGTTAATATTATAAATTACTTTAATTATTATCTGTATATTTGGAACCAATTTATTAATAATATAATTATATTTTGTCAGTATTTTCCATTAGTTGAAAATAGTTGAAAAAAAATTCTTTGCAAAACTATTCTGTGGCATTAAACATATACCTATTTATACTTTTTAGTTTCAGTCAGGGGCGTATTTAGGGAGGTGATATGGGTGTCAGAACACCCCCCTCGATTGAATTTTATGGTATTTCACCAGATTGCAAATTTACTTACAGCGTAATTTGAAGAAACGTTATATACAACTTGTAGATTTTACATATACTGCCTTAATATAATCGTTTTCATTTATATAATAATTTATATAAATACATGGTATTCATTAATGTAATACGGGAAGTGGAGAGCACCCCACTTACCATAAGTCTATTAAATTTTAAAACATCCCCATTAAATGAATCCTGGGTATGCTACTGGTTTATGTAGATTAATTATTATATTTAACCTATAATTTATAATATTTTATTTTTTTAATTTATACATAGAAACCAGGAATTTTTTTTTTTTGGTTTCACTTAAATTTTATTTCTTTGAGGTGGAGGGGGGCAAACATTATTTGCTGCAAGGTGGCAATAGCCCTTGATCCGGCACTAATATTTATACTATGTTTTGGTGTACATATAGCATCACACAAAAATTGTATAATTACAAAAACTGTTAAAATGCATAAATAAACTAAAAAAGGTAAAACATCAAACTTAATACATCCTCAGAAAACGTACTATTATATGCTCATACCAGAAAAAACAATTTTTGGGGAACATTGGAACCACCTCCAAGTAGTGTTCTCTGAATTACACCAAATTATTCTAATATAAAAATATAAATACCTAATATAATATAATTAGCATAAATTCAGTAGCAATATATTTCAGGGGAATTTACAATATTTATTTACATATCATTTAATAGCAAAATGGTTTTAGGGGAATTTACTATTGTACTTTTTAGGCGAGTTTACACTTGCCTAAATCGTCATGTATCCAATACCTCATCATATCCATCATACGCCAGTACAACAGCCACCAAACCAACATACAATATTTTTAATTCTATGCCAAGAATTTTGAACGAACTTAAAACCTTATTAAATCCTATAATCTCTCTATTTACTGTCCTTTTAAATAATCTCTCAACAAACTTCCCATAATTATCAGCAATGTAAAAAATCAAATCTCTTATCAATAAATCTCATTAAATGTTTTAATGCTTATACTTAATTCCTTCTCTAATTGTTTATCAAATGATTGAAATCTTTGATTTCTTTATAAACATTAGTCAATTACATTATTTAAGTTATTAAATGTTATAAAATTAAATATTATTTATTAGTCATTATCAATTACATAAATGCTATATTATATTAAATATTAAAAACTTGTAAGAGTGCCTATTCATTTTCTGATGTATTTTAAACTAAATAAATACATTAAAAAAAAAAAAATTTAATGTAATATAAAATATGTGTATACCTATTAAGATTTTATAAATTTTTGCACAATTATTCAATTAATTATATTATATTGATTACTTTAGAAGATAATCGTCATACACCTTATGTCATTTGTGCCTACAATTTTTAAATAAAACATAACTTGAAAAATCTACTAGATTGAGTTTTGTAAATTTTAGAACTTGTTCCGATTTTTATCCATTAATTTTGTTATTTAAAGCGTTAAAATTATATTAAATAAATAAAACATATTATAATTCATAGTTTTCCTATGTTTTTATTTTAATGTACACTACCTGCTTTGTATTATAATGTAAATTAATATAATATAAATAATATATACACAGATTTACACTAATTTGTTTTAGTAATTAATAAATTAAAATAAATCATGATTGTATGTTTTAATAATCTATTTAGGAAACTCATACATTTCTTAACTTATTTTTAAAAACAAAAATCGATTTTTTTATTAATTAATATTATATAATTATAATCAGAATGATCAGATATATACAAATGTAATTACTAACTAAAGTTAAACTCAAGATAAATAAAGAGTGTTATTTTATTTGTTATATTACTACCATTAAACCGAAAATACTAGTTTTAAATGATAAAAAGTTGAAGAGTAAAAAAAAAATGTGTGCATTTAATCGAACTATAATCAAACATGCATTCACTTGATCTCTTTACATAAATCCATTATATTTACCTTCTTAGTGCCCGCTTATATTTTACCAAGTCTTCTTCGAATAAAATGTCTCGTTTCAAGGATAGCAGATGGCAGACTACTATACAAATCAATGATGAATATTAATTTTTTAAATAGAACACTTATTGATGAGTTAATAATTAGTGACCGAGTGCTGTGAAATGTTTTATCTTTGGTTAAAAAATTTACATTTTGGTTATAGGTTGAAGTAAAAAAACATGTGATGATATGCGTATACTATTATCAATCATAATTTAATATTTTCATCCCATTTTGTATTGATGAAATATAATATTAATATATAACATGTGTAATAATATAATATCTACTGTAAATATTTTACAGTTATACATATATATATATATATATATATTGTTGATTACAAAACGTTTAGAAAATGTATTTTTTATTTATTTATTTATCGTAGAGCAAAACATTACATCATTAACAAATAATAATAAGTAAATATATGTAAAACATAAAACATAGCTCAGTAACAAGTGATATTTAGTATAGTGAAGTAATAAATATTAATAACATGGATAGTAATAATTTTAATATTTATATATATTTAAAAAATGAGAATTCACGAATCCACGAAATACTAAAAAAATTCTCACAGTACGGCTGTCTATAGCCGATGTTCCCCAATAAAAAATGCTACTTCGTTCTAAAATACATATAATGATATTTTACCTAAAATAATAAATAATAGTTAAACCTTTTTTGTTAGAACCATTTGGTTAGGTACAGTTAGTATTTGAACAGTGGTGATGAAGACGAAGAAATATGATTTTACGTTTTTATAGAAGGGCCAATTTGTAATCTATGCGAGACAGACTGTTGTGGTCGTCAGCAGCGTTAGTTGAGGACGTAGAAATGAAATTGTTATTACTCATTTCGGTGGCGGGTACGACGAAGCGGTTGTGGTGAATTCACATACATCCAGTGCTCGACTTGGCAAAATTAAAGAAGGGGGACTATTTACTTTAAAAAAAAAAGAGCATCCCCAAAACTTGTTGAACGTTATAATTATAACGTAATAATAGCAGGGGGACGCTAAAATTTCTGAAAATTAGTCGGTGTACTCCGTACCCCTGCGTTCACCCTCAACTCGAGCACTGCATATATCATATGTAAATATACACTGTATACCAGTGTGAGCGAATTATACGTTTCAGTGCGAGGCGAGACAGGGACCGTTTTCTGGACATTGTTATTCGTACTTCGTAGTGACGTTATTAATTGAAACCAATGCATATCGTAATGACAATTAATAATTAATAAGCGCCCGGAGTAATGTCGGATTGCGAACGATACAACGTACGTGTGTTCATGTTGAACGTTACGGCCGAACTGTAAACCACTTTTAGCCTTGCCGTAGTACTGTGATAGCCAAATATCCAAATTGACTTCGGTGTGGACGACAGCATCATTGGTCATTTGAAATAAGAGTTCAACTACTTTTTTCAGACAATCATCTGTTTGTTGGCAGTGATATCATGTTTTTCGACGTCGGGACTACATTTTCTGGAGTTATATTGTGCAGAATAGATCGATATTTTTTCTCGGTTTCCTAAAAGAGCAACAGAATATGTTCTTTTAGGTATGTATGTTTATAAGAGCATATTATCGCGTCTATAAAATTTATTTTTAGAGCTACAAGTTATGAATGTTGGTAACAATCAAATACATAAATATAATCAATAAATATTTTTTTAATCCGTTATCGTTTTCCACGCGTTACATATAGTACAAATGTGTTGTAATTTATCGTATGTTGTTTTTATAAAAGAATACTTAGCCCAGTGGTTTGTTTTTGAACAAATTTCCATATACTCCCCCCTCTCCTGAAAAAAAAATCTTGACAACGCTTCTGGCTCTGTATTGGGATTATAAACTTTTAGCCTTTACTCGTTTTCCTGTATGTCTGCCACTTGTCGATGTAATATCGGTACCTACTGGTGAGAGATGGGGAAAAAAAAACAACAACTTGATAAACACTAACACAGCCAAATCAAATGACCACGGTACAGCCGCATTGTTACTGATGTCGTTCGTAAGTCCGTTTGACTTATGTACATTTTTACGGGTGTAAAATATGAATACCAATGATGATTATCCGCGTGATGTATGCGCGAACGTACGAATTCGTACGCTACAATACGAAGCTCATTTCTCGCCGTAACGTGAGCGATGCAGACGTTTCCGGACGTGTTCGTATTGTGATGACCAAATGTTCTTTTCCTTTTCGTGGCCACTCGTTCAGGTCCATCGACCAGAACCGCAATATGACTGTATAAATCTACAGTGGTGGAACTATGAGTTAAAAGATGGCGTTCATCCCCGAGCGTAAATTGTTAGAGGGTGTAATTATCAACAACTGATTTGATATTTTTAACTTTGTTAAATACTGTTATTAGGTTAAAACTCAATAAGTACGATTGCATATTAATTATAGGAGAAGATATTCTCGAGAAGAGTATTTGATTATCGGTCTATGATAGGGCGTAATTTTAACATTTTCCCCGGGCGTAAAAATTCCTAGTTTCACCTTTGTAAATCTGTACCGGTCCGTTGAGATGGGAACCTGTCACAGAAAACGCATTTCCGTAAAACGGCTGTCTCGTTTCTTCCACCGTCGAAGCAACATCATGGGCCGCTGAACAACACCGTTCTTCGACGTGTCTCAGGAACGACGCCCTAGAAATTCTAACGTGTGATAATTCTTTATTGCGTTTTTGGACGATGACATAATTATACTTTAGCTGGGACCCTTATTTATTTATTTCATTTTTTTATCGCCCATTTTTTGTTAATGTGGTAAATTATGATTTTTTTATATATATAATCACCGGAGAAGAATACTGTTTTAATGTTGATCCGAGACATAGACCCATGGCGAGGTCAAAATTATTATAGACGTATTTTATTATTACTGAATCCCGGTAATCGTCCAAAGGAGCTGATGGGATTAAATTCTATAAATATCATATTTTTCTTGGTCATATGATAAATGTCTGTTTTTGTCATGATTTCATTCATTTATAATGTTATTAATTGTGTGTTTGTAAATAAACATATCATGTATCAATTGAATTTTTTATGAATCAATTTCCAAAAAACATAAATCCACATGATTCTGGCCTCACAAGGTCTCGGCCCGTGATGGACGACCCGATACGGTGTGTCACATAATGCTCCACTCAGGGACGGATCCAGAGTCGGGGAACTGTGGGTCACGCCATTTCAAGAGGCTCTATAGGCCTTTAAGACCTTTTACACATTTTTACCAAGTCTTTCAAAAAATAATCTTACTACCAAGCCTTGGACAGTCATACCAGATTGGATTAAGGATCGGAACATGGAATATACAAACTCTTTTTAAATAAATCAATATATTATGAAAATTATATACAGTATTAAAAATAAATTTAATTTGTATCTTATTACAGATTAAAAATAAAAAATAAAAAAAATTTTCTCATAAATAATATGTACAATCATTTTATTTTAAAATATCATTACTCAGATCAATGTTTAAAAATAATTGAATCATATATAATTGTGAAAAAATAAAATATGTATTTTTAGTTCCTATTTTTTGACAAATGAACAATGTTTGTATACATAACAAATAAAGTATTATCAAATATTAATATATATATATATATATATATATATATAGATATATATCTATATTAATTTGAGCAAATAAGTACTCATATCATTTTAAATAATTGAATTACAATTAAATTCAACATGTAGGAAAATAATACTATAAGAAATTAAAGTGTTTAATGTTGTCTTCTGTTTAATAAGGGAACTTCATGAGACTGCTGAGATGTTATATGTACTATGTCCTTTAATTCTGTTGGATTTTCGAAAGAGTTGATATCTAGGACAAATTAATTCTAGGTGTATTTTTAAATTATTTGTATTATTTGCAATTAAATGTTACTTTGTGATATATAAATAAAAATTTATAAATAGTCACATGATCTAATCTTACCATTGAGTGTTTGTTCTAATTCATCATATGTACAGCAATGAAGAATTTCATCACCACAAACACCTTGCCACACAGCTAAGACACTTTGCCTTAAATTATAAAAACATAATAGTTGTTTTCGTCTCTTGAAATCCATTATTAATCCAGCAATGCCCTAGAATTACAAATATATGACTATTGTAATATTAAATTTAATTAATATGGCAAACCTTCATTATAAGATACCTGTAAGAAATAATAAAGTATATAAATATTTTTATGGTAAGGACTTTTAACTTTAAACTTCTAAAAGGTAGACCAGAGGTATTTACTTTTTTTTTCCCATGGCTCCTTTGTCTTCAAAATATTTTAACAGATTCCAAATTATTAAAATTATTAAAAAATAATAGTTAAATATTAAAATATGAATATAAATTTATTTATTTATTATATGACATATACAGATTATATAAAGAATGAACTCCATCAATGCTAATTTCACAAAACGTTTTCCATATTTAATGTGAATATAATATATATTATTATGTTTATGGTAAAAACTTATAATTAAATATATATACATATAAAGGTAATATTGGGTTTTTTAGTGGCTTAGAGGGAGTTCATCTGACCAACATGCATCCTGCCAGACTACATGTAAGCACTCCAACCCAACGAGTCAAGTAATAAGATATCGTAAGAGGTCGATCATAGAAGATTATCCTACAGTCGCTCTAAAATGTTTTTGCAATGTTTTGTTTCAATAAATGTATTTAATGTTGGTGTCCTGCCACCTATAGTATTGCTTAATAACATTTCCAGATGAATGAATAAATTATTGGTTTTAGATTATAAGATAAGGTTCTCTTTGCTAATGTCCGCGATATTCCTCAGAGCCACAATGCACAGTTTGAATACTTCTGGTATAGATGTCATCATACAATAAAAATTCATTAAACCCATCATACATCCTTTAAAATGAGGACATTAGAGAACTTAAAAAAGATTACTAATGAAATTCATCAGTGGAGACTAAAATTCCCCAAATAAAATTTTTTTATAATCATGTAAATTTATCTAAAAACTATTTTTATAAATTAAAATATAAATTTACAATTATTATGAATTTGACTGATTAAAAATTATGATTTTGAACTCATTAGTAATACTATTTATGATGGTGCACTGATATTAAATATTTACAACTTACTTTGGCAGCTGTAAAATCTGCTTCATGTATGTGTTTACAATCAATCACAACAGGAAGTTTTGACTGTCCCATTTTAACAGCAGCTCTATCAGTTTTAGCACGTATAAAGTCTACAGCGGGGAAATAAATACTGTTTTCTGGTGTAACAAGTAAATAATCCAATCCGGAATTTAACTGTAATTATGAAAATTCTGGTAAGTAAATTTGATTTTAAGTTGAATGTAGGTACTTTATAAATTAAACAGTTTCCATTAATCAACAGCAAAAAAAAATTTTGTCAAATAGTGTAAAATGTAGATACTCCATAAGCTATAATTATAATCATACTTTTTTCATTTCAATTTGCAAAAATGGTCTAGCTGATGGTATAAGTAGAAGCATTATGTTTATAGTAACACCAATTAAAATTCCAAGTTCTACACCAACGCCCAGGCATAAGACAAATGTTGCAAATGTCGGAATCAAGTCTTTTCCTTTAAATAAAAAATATGTTTAAGACATAATGTTGTTAATTTTTTCAATTGTGTCACAAACACTTATTTTAGAAACAATAATTCTTCAAGTTCTAAATGTTGTACTTAAGTGAATTTTCACTTTTTTTCATATAATTTTAATTGAAGCCATTATAAATTATTCATAGATATTTTAAATTATATAATTGTTATCCCCTTTATAATATAAAAATATACTATCATATTTTTAGGCAACAAGAAAACTTATTAATACACATGCTAAAGGTAACAAATCTAACTGTACCCATAAACAATTATAATAATTATAATTATTATAATTTTATTTGAATATAAATTTTAAACTATAATACAAATTAAGTTTTAATTTGAAATAATTATTTCTATTTATCTAATAGAATATAATGTAAATAATAGTTTGACTAAATTAATCAAAAGAAATTAAATTAAAAAATTCTAAAATCAAGTGCTGCCATATTAGGTATAAATTTATTATTAATATTATTATTTATTTATAAACACCAAATGGCAATTTTAAGTATACTGATTAAGTATTAGATTACAAGTAACCGATAAAAATAATACACAGGAACATAGAACATGTAGAAAACACAACAATGAACTAATGGTAATAACTTAACCTACCTAATAGTATAGTATATAATAGTAGTACAGCAAATTTATAACTTGTATATTTAATTACACATTAAAATCAAAATGATGAATATTTAAATTACGAAGCATTCTATGTAAGGGGTGATTTTGTTCATAGGATTATTTGTGAGTTAGAACAAGGAAAAGGGAGAGTCTTCTGGAGAAGAAGGAAGGGATATAAAAAACTTATGTTAGAGGGGAATGCATCTATAGTACCATCTAAGAGCGAGGTTATAAAGTGCTCAACAGCATCTTATTGACGAGATGATAGCAATGGTATTCCCAATGTATTACATATCAGGGAAAAATGTATTATTTATTTAATAAAATAGTTTGTATATGATTCTTCTAAGAACAAAAAGTTTTTTACTACTTCTACTACTGATATATCAAACACCGCCATTAAATAATTCAAAATATTTGACTGGAATGCGGAAACCTGCAAGAAATAATTATATATTGATATCTAATAAATTTTATTAAATTCTAAGCAATTATGTTTATTTTTCTATCATTAAATCTTGACTCGCATAATAGGAATTTATTCTAATAAATAAAAATGTATAAGTATTAGAAAAATTTTAAAATTTGATAACACTCATATGTTTTTATTTTGAATAAAGCTTTTATTTATTTAATTTAGAAAATATTTCTTTCAACTAAATTTGAACATAGAAAAAATGTATTTACAATTAAACCATGGCAATATTAAAATGGAACCTTGGTCCGTTTGGAAGGTGCCGTAAAAACCGGTTGTGCAGTGCATTGCACACAGGCCTCGGTCCTCAAACAATATATTATGGAGCCTTAAAAGGTCAAATTCTCAAAAACATTTGATGATTAGGGGTCTAAAGGATTAGATTTGCACAAGGACCATCTTGAGTGGTCTAGTTACGGCACTGTACACCAATATTAGGTGGTTTAATAATTACTGTGGTAATAACAAATGTTTGTAACGCCATCACTATTTAGCAACATTGGTATAATTTAATTTATGAGTATAACTTACTGCTTGATTTCCACATAGGTTTAACAATCTCATATTCAATCATAAAAATAACAGCACTAATGATGACTGCTGCTAGGACTGCTTTGGGTATAAAGTAAAAATATGGTGTCAGTAAACTCAACGCCAAAATAATAAGTACACCTAAGTTTATAAGTTAATAAATATTTAATATTAATTAAATAGTTAATAAATATTTTAAAAATTTCATTTAATTTTAATATTTTACCTGTGTACAATCCACCCATGGGTGTTCGTACACCACTAGCATGATTCACTGCACTTCTTGAAAATGATCCAGTAACTGGCATTGAAGAAACAAATGAACCCAATAAATTACATACACCCAAACAATAAAGTTCTTGTGTAGCATCAATAGAGCTTCCACTAGCTATTAATATTATAATATTAAATAATATAGACAGTTTAAAAGAAATTAAAATTATACAAGTAAAGTTAGTACATACAAAATGCTTTAGCGATAGCTACATTTCCAAGGACAGCAATCACTGGTACTAATATAATAGAAGATCCAAGATCCATACACATATCAATAAAACTTATGGTTACACCATTAATTTCTGTCCCAAATGGTGGCAGTTTCAACGGTGGCAAGCCAGATCTTACGTTTCCTTAAAAATAAATAATTACATTTTTGAATTAAAATATGTTTCAGTATAAACAAAAAAAATTTAATTGAAAACAAAAAATATGATAAAATTGTAAGAATTACAGATGATAGTATTAATATATGTCTTGTTCAATTTTTTTATCTTAATAGATTAATTTCATTTGAAAAAAATTATTTTGAAGCAGAATACTTTTGTGAAAATGTGGTTGAACAATTATATAAGTAATTTACATTCAGATAAGAAAAGTGAATTGACAGAAAAAATCTTAAAACACGCATAATTTCATTATTCTAAAATTGTTAAGTAATAAATATTTTTCAGAAATATTAAAAATATCTACAAGATGCAAAAAAAAAAAATTAATAATAATTAAGATTTGTTTAAGTTTTTTTACATAATTAATTTGAAAATTAAGAACAATTTTAAGATATAGTACCTTCAATTTTTTTTCACAAAATAGAATAGCTTAAGAGTAAAATTGCATAAAATTTCAAAGAATACAAATTTACTCATTTTCATAAATATATAATATACAAATTAACTGAAAGAATTAAAATTCTTTGATCAAATATTAAATATTTATATTTTACTTTAAATTATACTACTTTTCAGTTAAAGCAACTTATACAATTTTATACAAAGAAATTACCTATATTAAAATTAATGTTTTTTTTAAATCTTTCTTAAAAAAAAAAATAATATTAATTAAATATATATCGATAAGCAAACAGTTCAAAGTGCATAGGTATTATACAGCTTTTTATAGATGATGACAAATAAAAATTTAAAAAAAAATATTTTGTTTATTTTCTGTGGTTTCTGTGTGCTATTATCAGGGTTATATTGGATAGTATTAAAAAAATAACAACATTTTAAATATAAATTACAATTTACATAAATTATTTCATTTATTTAAAAACTATATTAAATTTTCTGAGAGTAAAAGTGTAACAAGTATAATAAAGACCATTATGAAACCAATATATGTTTGATAACTTCAGTTTAAAATTATAAATGTAAGCTTTCTAAAAGTGTATAAAATAAGTGGGAGGATGTAGTGAAGAGGAATGTGGAAGAACTAAGAGGAGGAAGAGATTAGAAGGCATGAGCAGCAGACCGAGAGAGATGGAAAGATGGATGTATGATGGGATGGTCCTAAAGGCCGCAAACACCAAAAAAATTAATAAATAAATAAATAAAATAATGTAATAAAAATGAACTGTAAACTTATAATAAAATATCAATCGAATGCATTTTAAAAGTAATGAATTAGTATGATAAGAAATGGATGTAGTATTAGTCATCATAAAAATCTTATTTAATAATTTTATAAAGCATAACTATGGAACCTATTAACCAATAAAATATTTAAGCATCAATCAATTTTTTTAAATTTTTTTTATTTAATTTGCTATTGTCGGGAACAGAAACATCATTCATTAAAGTATATAATTTATTATTATTAAACTATTTGAATTTAGTGTGTATACCAATTAAAGTCACATAAGGTTCTGCATTTGGAGAATGTAGCTGATATGCAATCATTGAACAAGCAAGTACGATCAACGCATTTCTGGATATGGAAAGCAACCATAAACCTTTCATGATTGTCCTTTGTTTACTGGATGGCTTACCACCATTTGGACCAAGTAGTTTAATGTCTTTTATTTTCTAAAAATAAAAGTTTAAGCATTACATTTAAAAATCAAACTTATTTAGAAGAATAGGACTTGAGTAACTTACTCGAAGAAAAAGTAGTATAACAATAGAGGAGACTCCTAGAATTGTATCATTAGGACGGAATTTACCAATATTCAAATATACTTTCACTAGAGAATCCAAAAATGATGATGACTGGAAGTTTAAACCCAGAAGACCCTTTAATTGTGATACTGCTATAATAACAGATGTTGCCGATGTAAAACCAACAGTCACTGGGATGGAAATGAAGTCAATTAATACACCTGAAAAAATGTATTTATAAGTTTATTTTTAATAAAAAATATATTATCATTTAATAATATAATAATTATAATTTATAATTTAATTATACATTACATTTATCTTAATTGTATTTTAAAAATTTAGATGAACAAGTCTACGATAAATAATTATCAATACAATAATAACAAATCTTTAATTGTCTACATAACTACACACACACTTTTATTTGTTCTATTCTTACATAATTTAGATAATTAACAGACGTGAGTCTAAAATATTATAAATAATAACACCAATTACAAAAAAAATTAGTTCAGAACTTCCACCGTAATAAGATTGCTATCGAAAAAATTTTTTAATCTAGATTGTTGAAAATCATTTTCCCTGTTAAATACATTTACATAAGCAATCAAACGGGTCGTATACTTGTAGGAAGGATTGTCATTAGTGGATTTCATAATAAGAAAATAGGTAGATTTAGAAAGTAAAATTAGTGGAAAAAGGAAATGCAAGAAGAGAGTTGAATGAAGTTGAACGAGTGAAATTTAAAATGTATATTGGTTAACGAAAAAGGAATTTTCTTAAAAAATGAAGGACCAAGATGTAGCTGTAAAAGCAAGTAGTCATGAAAGGGGAGGGGAGATGCACTGAATTTGTATGGCAAACGCCGCAAAATTAAAATATTTCTCAATATGCACTGCATTCTTAGTGCACGTAAATAATAAGTTACTTGCATACAAGTCAAAAATCATCAAACAGAATTATTTTTTATATGAAACATTAAATTATAGGAAGCTTACATATAAGAAATAAGCTAGTTAAATACATATGTATATGTATATTATATGAAGTAATAACTAATATCTACTATAACTCATAAAAAGAACCTAATTTTTTTATATTTATGGAAATTAATATCTTATACAAATACTAATATTTATTACGATATATCAAATATTGCATAAGATTAAAAACAAATTAGGTACCAATAAAAAAATTAAAAACATAATATAGAGAACACACTTAATATTCAAATAATATTTTAAATCTTTCATCAAATAATATCTTATTAAAAATACTTTATAAATAACTACTTTAAAAAAGAGATTAATGATGGTAAATTCATATCTTTTAATATAATTATTTGTAAACATGAAACATATTAAGCTCAAAAATTCAGAATAATATACTGGTATTGTTTATTTATTTATTACTCCCTATGGGTTGGGGATTAGAATAGACCCACAGTAACTCCTGCTTATCGTAAAAAGCGATCAAAAGGAGGTAGCGCAGGGCAGCAGTAACCGCTACAATCGACAATTGGCAATTTTCGTAGCTGATCTAACGACAGTGGAAGGATTTGGCGATGGCAGCTTAAGGATAACTTAAGTACTGGCTCACCAACTGCGATGTGGAAAGAGAAGGAAACTACCACATTATTTTTCCAAGTCAACAACAGTATGAAAAGAGATGAAGAATGTAGTGAGGTTAATGACTCAGATACTATCGGAGGTGTCAGGTCCGGCAAGATGATGTTCAAGGCTCATCAGGTCGTAATTCAGTGAAATCATTGGAAGCAAATAGGAACATTGAATATAGAACGATGTTACAAGACGGAAAATAAGAAAATATTAAAATGGAAATAAGATTGAAAATAGATATACTAGGGGTAAGTGAAGTAACATGGCCAAACAACAGAGATTTCTGGTCTAATGAATTTAGAATAATATATTCGGGAAAAGATGCATCCGGCAGAGTTTGAGTAGGTTTCATCGTAAACAAAAAATGGGAACATCAAGTTATAAATAAAGACCCTTACGACAACCGTCTTGCTTTAATAACCCTCGGAGCTAAACCAAATAACATAGTGATAATTCAAGTATATATGCCAACAACCAATGCAAACGATGAAGAAGTTGAAGAGCTCTATGCAAGAATAGAAGAACTTATTAAATTCACAAAGGGAGAAGACAACCTAATCATAATGGGTGATTAGAATGCGGTAGTACGAGGAGTGGAGGGCCAAACAGTTGGTCATTACGGACTTGGAGTGAGGTACGACAGGGAAGAGCTTTTAGTTAATTTTTGTAAGCAATACGATAAGTCAATAGCAAATACATTTCAAAACACACACCGAAGACGAAGATATACGTGGAAAATATCTGGAGACATTGCAAGATATCAAATTGATTATATACTAGTAAGGAAGCGATTCAGAAACCAAATTCATAGATGCAAAACGTACCCAGGAGCAGATGCTGATAGTGACCACAATCTTATAATGATGAAGTGCAATAAAGTTTTTAAGAAATTAGACAAACCAAGATACAAGTCGATGAAGAAATGGAATTTCCAGATCCTCAAAGACACTAATAGTGCAAGAACTTACGCAGAAAATAGCAATGACAAACTAGAAAATCTACCTCAAGCTGACTCCATTAATAATAAATGAAACAGAATCAAAGAAGCAGTACAACAAGCGTTAAGTGAAACATTGAAAAAAAGAGCATCTATTAACAAAAAGCATTGGGTACATGAGGATATACTTGCAAAAATGTATGTAATAAATTAAAAATAATAAAATAATTATGTACAATTTTTGTCAATAATTATTAAAATATTAATATAAAATAGAACGATATTTTGTTTCTAGTTTTTAACTCTTATAGTTATGAAAATTGTTTGCATTATTTTTCGAAAAAATCGGAATTTTAATTTTAAAAATTTTAGGACTTCGCTCGTTACGCCTGCCGGATCCACTCATCAACTTTTCAAGAGAGATGGGGCTTCGCTTTAAGGGGAATTATAGTTTAAGCCTAACCTAGTTTTTATACAAACCTTGATACTGTTGCAAATGGGATTATGCTCTGTATGTAAACCTAAAACCTCGCTACCTGAGTAAAACCCTGAATCGTCATTAATATATTATAGTAGTTTCCATCATAATCAAACCTTGTATATAATT
Organism: Sipha flava; assembly: GCF_003268045.1. NCBI lineage: Eukaryota > Metazoa > Arthropoda > Insecta > Hemiptera > Aphididae > Sipha > Sipha flava. Next base: position 1,247,689 of record NW_020273018.1, read on the forward strand.
ATTTTATTATTTTAAATTTATTATATAAATATTTGTTTTGGTCGAAAACGGACTCGCCCTTCGAGATGAACTAGTCAACTCGCTAAGAGTGTGACAGGACGGGGTATCGAAATTGGGTGCTACTTATATCATTGACTTTTTGTATTTGTTGCTTTTGATTTTAATTTATTACTGTATATTTTAAATGATACACGGGTAGAGAAAAATATGTTACATTATATAAATGACACATGGAATTATAATATATATATTTAAATAACATTATTATTGATTGATATTATTGATTGGTGTAGAGAATAAATAATTATGCTATTATTTTTTTTAATGATATTGATCTTAAAGTATTATACTTAGTAAACTCAGTAAACTTAGTAAACTCTATTGTAATAATATGATGAATGTTAAATTGACATTTTAGTATTTTTGTTGACGATTTTTATAACACGTCATATGACATATTGTAAATATCATTATAGATGGTCTAGAGTAAAATTTGTAATGTACTAAATTATTAAATGTTAAAATTTAAAAATATTTATTTAGCACATAATCAAGTTTTTTTGAAACTGCATCTCCCGTTTTTCCCGAAGTTTGTTTGAATTTATGTTATGTATTTTCTATAATGAATTAATAAAAATGAATATACCTAAACATTATACGGTACATCACAAATTGACACTCGATGTCAATTGTCAAGAAATGTGCTCAATTATTTTTATCAATTAATCGATTAATTAAATCAAACATAACGAAATCAAATTAGTTGAGCGATTTCCTCGGAACATATTATGTAACATGATAAATATTAATATTTGAAATACGTTTATTAAGAACAAATTTAAAAAAAAATGTTACTAATTTAAGAGAAAAAAAAATATCTAAAACCCCAAAAAGGATTGAATTACAAAAAAAAAAAAAAAAACAAAATAAGGAAAAAATCAATTTTAATGTATTTGCTTCTAAGAAGTATAAATTGAATTTATAGCGGATATCGTATTAGAGTAGTAAGGAAAAAAAGCAATAACATTTAAATTCCGTTATCTATACATAAGTATATAAACAACTAATATTTTTAATTTAGTTTTTATACTTTAATCAATAAGTTATGGTACTTTTTTATATAAAATATAAAATATTATGTAAAAAAAAACATATTTTCTTATCTCATATACACATCTCACTAACATAAATGACCTACTACTAATTGTATAAAAGAAGCGATAAGTGCGGAATCATACTGCAATGTAATTAATCGTGCATAATCATTACATACTCATACTATAAAAGTAATCTAAACTCAGGTCTACATTTTTAATACATTTAAATACATTTTTTTAAAAGATCTACCGTGAAATACTTCTTAATTCATATTAGTGGAGAATTGTATACATTTTAATATTTTTCATTGTGTTTTAATTTACAGGAAACATGATTCCTTTCGATAATTTCATATTAAGTTTAGTGACATATGCTACTATAATTACAACGTCATTATTTTTCTACTTGAAATATCGTTATACATTTTGGCAACGACAAGGATGCCCAGTTCCATTGAGTCCTCATATTATATATGGACACACTAAGGAGGTAACTAAAATGAAAACGTGGGTAGGCGAACATTATGCAAACATTTATTATAACACTGATGGATACAAGTTTATTGGATTTTACCAATTTCAAAAGCCAAAGCTTATGCTTAGGGATTTAGACATTATTAAAGACGTATTTACGAAAGAATTCTCAACGTTCCCTAACCGTGGGATAGTGTTTGATGATAAACTGGAACCACTTACTGGTAATTTATTGACATTAGAAGGCCATAAATGGAAAGTGTTGAGAAATAAATTAACACCAGCATTTACTATTGGAAAAATAAAAAACATGATTGACCTCATAGATGGCCGAGCTCAAGAAATGGTGACGATACTCCAGATATCAGCAGAAAATGGCAATCAAGTAAACTTTTTTTATAATAATAGTTAAGTTATATAATATGTAATTACAAATTATACCTAAATGCCTTGAAAATAATTTCAAACGGGTTTATTTAATTTAGAATTCAACCAAATATTAGATTTTGAGTAAAACAAGGAAAGTATTAATTTTACCACGGGGTTTTTTTTTTATATATCTCTACTCGTATTTACACAATTACAACCAGACGTATTTCTCCGATTATCACAATCATGGGAGATTTCTGATAAAAAAAAATTGTCAAAATCATTGTTCAAAAATGTATAATTTTCAACACATTTCTTCAGTTTTTTTGGAACTATTTATAGATAAATGGAAATGTTATGTTATCTTAGTTTTTTTTCGTATAATGTCGAGAAATTGATTTTAATTAGTTAAAGTCTTGAAAATTTAATACAAAATTCCTCATACATATATCTAGTTGTCAATTTTTTTTTATGCATTAAAACGACCATCAGATCATTATAGGTATTTTTTCGCATAGGAGGGTTAATTGCAGTGCAGCACTTGTATCCCATTCTCTAAATAGAGGATTTGTACGTGTGAGGAATTCACTCCCAGTAGTTTGGTCTGATGGGAAACAGCAGTGTAATGCAACCAGAATGATGATAGGGGAAAGAAACTAAAGAATGCAAAATGTTTTTTTATACTAAGCCGGGTTCAACCTCATGACTGCGCGCATCGTAGTCAACCGTGCTTCTTGCTTCTTAAACCTAACTGATTAATGAAAAATTTTCAGTATAATTTCCCGAAAATTGACATTTTTTCACATAGTTAAAAATTCATGATTAATACTTAAGGCAAGAAAATTAAATACAAAAATTATTAATGATATCTTTTTTAGTCATTGAAAAATAAATTTATTATTATTAAATTTAATTTTATATTAAAAAAGTATTAAAGAAAAGAAAAAAAGAATTTTTAAACGGTAAAAAATGAAATTTTCACGAAATTAGGTGATTTAACAAATATCGATCATAAGGTGTTAGTTATTTGATTGTTATTCTAAAAATATTAATCGCAACGACTTGAAATATTTACTGTGTCAATATATTAGCATTTTAAATATATTTTAAAATTTTAAAAATATTTTTCTGAATTATGTATATGCTGTTTATAGGTTCTTAATAACTAAAAGTTAAAATCCTATCTTATTAAGAAATTGCATTCTACTTCTATTTCAACCATATTGATAAGTATAAAATTACCTATCCGATTCCTTTTACTGAGAGTCGTTTGAGAGCAATGGTACCTAGCATTCACCTATCTTTACACATCATCCGACCCGTGGAGTTTCACCATTTTAAAAATGTTACTTAATAAGTACATATAATTAAATTAAAGCACGTATTACTTAATTTTCAGGTTGAATTCAAGGAACTCTTAGCTCGATTTTCAACTGATGTTATCAGCATCGTGGCATTTGGATTTGAAACTAACTCTTTAGCAAATCCTGATGCTGAATTCCGAAAAGTTGGTCGAATGTTATTTTCCACAAGTCGAGAAACCATAATAAGAAACGCATTAAATGCACTTGCACCAAATTTAATAGGCATATTAAAAGTACGAAGCATTAAAAAAGAATATGCTGATTTTTTCTATAATGTAGTCAACAATACAGTTAAATACCGCGAAGAAAATGATATACAACGAAATGACTTTCTAGATTTGCTAATGAAAATAAAAAGAGGCCATAATTTAGCTTCTGAAGAAGACAGTAAATCCATATTCGAAGAAAACGAAAGTAAAGAAGGTATAAATTGATTTTATATATTATGTATATTATATATATATATATTACCATAAATTGTAATATTTTAGATTTTGAATTTACAATGGAAGTGTTGGCGGCTCAATGTTTCGTATGGTTTATCGGTGGTTACGAAACTTCATCAATTACACTTACATTTACTTTTTATGAACTTGCCCAAAACTTGGAAGTACAAAGAAGAGCACAAGAAGAGATTGATACAATACTTAGCAAACACGATGGAAATTTAACATATGATGTGTTGCAAGAAATGATTTATTTAGATATGATTGTATCAGGTTATTATATCAGTAAAATTAATTAAATATAATATACAATTGAAATTTAAAATGTACAGAAGCCTTAAGGAAATATCCACCGGTGCCTAATTTAACCAGGAAGGCTGTCAAATCATATAAATTTCCAGATTCAGATTTTACCCTAGCTAAAGGTCTCCAGGTAGTTATACCAGTATATGGTATTCATAATGACCCAAAATATTGGCCAGAACCCGAGAAATTCATTCCAGAAAGATTTACAGAAGATGAAAAGCGGAATAGACCGCAGTATGCGTATGTGCCATTTGGTGCAGGTCCTAGACTATGCATAGGTATAGTAGTAATCAGATTTAATAATTTCACGTAACAATTAATTAAAAATATTATTTGTTTAAGGCATGCGATTTGGAACAATGCAAGTAAAAGTCGCTCTTGTCAGAATATTATCAGCTTATAATGTTTCATTGTCTAAAAATATGAAAGTGCCAGTGAAACTAAATCCAAAAACTATACCAGCAAACCCTGAAGGTGGGATGTTTATTCATGTCACCAAAAGGAATCGTTAGTTAATGTCTCTATAATTGATCGATATTTACTGAATTAAAACATATAATTTAATATAATAAAGTTAATATAATTTTAAAATGTTGGTTTTTTCGGTAATTTTACGAATAATGTATTAATTGATAAACAGACATCCAAAATATTTATTTTTTATATAATTTCGATAGACTGAAAACTAATTAAGGAACCGGAAAAAAGGGATAAAATCTATGTAGTTGTGCAGTTCTGTGTGAGTATAAACATCCGACTAACTTAACCATAACGACTCTATTTTCGATTGGGGGTTTATCTTTTGATCATTTTCCAATTTCTTACAGTTACATGGAAAAGTATATTTTATTAAAACTAAAAAGAAGAATATGCATTTGTTATATCAATACAGACTAAATAAAATATACAAATTTACATAAATAAATTTATTAGTATTATTATTATATTATATTTATAATAATAATTAAAAGAAAAGTTCTTTTTATATATTTTGATTTTTTCACAAAATATTACAGCAAATTAAATATTATTGTATAGATATGTGTTGCACCATAAATTATTTTTAATTAATACATACCTAGTTTAAGTGATCCCATAATGAACTGTAAAATTCCAGACAAAAAACATAGTAATACGGCATAGTCAGAGTTTCTATTAATAACTTGTTGATAAGTCATAAGTGACATTAATGCTGTTGGACCAATGGTAATATCTTTACAACTACCAAACATTGTATAAACAATGCATCCAGCGAATGCAGAATACAAACCAAACTGTAAAAATACAAAAATTAACTCGTATATTATGTAATAACATATAAAGCATAATATATATTTTAATAACTTATAAGTAAAACGTACAGAAAATAGATTTTATCGTAAAACTTAAGCATAAAAAAACATTAATCTTAAGGAACATATATTAAATTATACCTTGAATAAATTCATATATTATTGGTACTTAAACGAAAGTAATTTTTATTTCATTATACACATTTTCATTTGTTAAATCTATACTAAGTCATTTATTTGTAAAAATATTAATTGCCACACAATTGTTTTAAATATTAATAACTATTCATCTTTTTCATATTGAAGAGTGGTTTTTTTCAAATATTTTTTAAAAAAATAACTAAACATTTATTTCGTTAATTTAAATATAACATAAATGTAGTTTTCAATCATTCTATGCAACGTTAATTTTTTTAAGTTTTCTCGTCAAAATAACAATTAATATGGTTTATCAAATATGCAAATAACTAATGAACATGCTCTCAAATTTAAATTTTAAAAATAAACATAGTAATGATTAAATAGTATTAAATTTATATTAATAAAAACATGAGACTAATAAATACCATTAAATGAATATTTTACGTAGAAGACTGAGAATGAAAATACCTATAATAAATCGATTTATTTAAGAAAAAAACAAAAATAAACATTTAATTCTATACTGAAATCATTTACTTATAACTCACACTATTTAACAGCACAACTATTTCCTTTTGTATATTTAAATTGGGTATGGTCGAATTGCACCTGGGTTGAAAAAAGGTAATGACCGAACTACATTTGGGATCAAAAAAGGTAATTTAACAAAAATATCATGAATTTGAATAGGTTAAACGGTTAGAAAACACTAATTTTCCTTTTTACTTATAAGTTTAGAACTGCCAATGATTTTAATCATTGGGGTGGTTAAATTTTTTTTTTTATACATACCAAAATGTTAATATAGATATTATAAAGTCTTAAAATTAACTAACTATATCACATCAAAATAATATAATTAATTTAATTGACAAATATTATCATTATTTAATTTTTTTAAACTCATATTAATGATTTTTTGTATTAATAACAAACTGAATTCAAAAACTCCAACCTGGTAATATGCTTTTGAGCATAAAAGTATATTTTTCAATATCGTTATTTTTTTCTGGCACCGTGTGTTGAAGTTCTTATGTTATTATTCTGTATTGAAATATAAGTATTTATTGGTAATTGTGCTATAACATTCTTAAACGTATGAGATTCATAATATTTTTAACGTGTTTATAAAAAGGAGTTTTATTTAAAAAATGGTATAGTGGAAACATATCATAACATTTTTCGTGTACTAGTCTTGTACACGAAAAATATTCAGTTAGATCCAACATCACGGTTATAAACATTTTTATGTACCTACGCATACGTAATCGTTTATATTGAAAACCCGCCTTAAGTTTTAACGCCCTTTTTGAACGAATGCCATTCCACTACTACTTTCTTTTTATTCAAGTGCAGTTCGACCGTTACTTTTTTCAACCCAAATATAATTTGACCATAATTTTTTTAGGTAATAAGTGCAATTCGACTAACGTGATTAAATTCATAACGAATTAGAATAAATAATTTAGCCTTATCATCAGGGTCGGCGTTAGAGGGTGGAAAAACGGGGCAGTTGTCCAGGGCCTCACGCTTTCAAAGGCTTCGCGCTTAAAATATTAATTGAAAAATATTTTTTATGGAAATTTCATAAAATAAAACGAGAAATGTATGGATCGCTTAGCGAGAGCGATTTCTTGAGAAATCCGTAGGCGTGTAATAAAACAAATGAATAAAACAACAATATTATATTATATTTAATATATTATGTATGCACCAACGGAGACCCGTATTGCACGTCACATGATATGGAAACCGGGATGGACATAATATGGATATATTATATTGACTCCGCCGACTGTTTATAATATTTACATATCGATTCCGCCGGCTATTGTTTATAATATCACAATAATTTCATCAGCTTTTTACTATATACATTTTCAAGAACGGACATTATACTTCATTCGTATACTTTTTACTACCAAACAAATGTAGAGTCACATATGCACGATTGTTTGAAAATGTCGTGGAAAAACGTTCAAAAATTAATTTATAGATCAATCGATCAAAAATAGTTTCCAATTTTGAAGAAATATACATATTGATGCAAAAACAATATGGCCTGAAATACGGATCGTTGGATGCGAATTTCATTTAGCACAAAATTAACGGAAATATATCCAAAGTCTTGATAAATATATATTTAAATACACATACAATTATATTATTGTTATATTGAATTAAACCAGGGATCTTCAACCTTTTTATGCAGCAGGCCACATGTTAATTTTTTTAAATCTTGCGGGCCGCATTCGTTGTAAAAACATGTATTATATATAAAAATTCAGTTTTATTCTTATACAATTTTTAAAATTAGGTAGGTACATTTAAAATTACAAATTAGTAAATTTAATAATTTAAAAAAATTGCTATTGGACCATTTTTCTTGAAAAACGCGTTTTTTATCCGAGATTTTACGTTTTTTACTCATCGACATATTGTACAAATATTACGAAGAAAAAGTATGAAATTGAAATTTTTACACATAAAGGAGAATGTTATGCTCGTTTAACAATCTATTACGAACCAACAGACAATAATAATTATATTTGGTAGGTAATTAAATTTATATTATCACATATTTCTGATAGCGATAGCTAAACTGTTATAATTTTATTGAACTAGAAAATGTAAATGCTAAATTTAAAATGTGATCGCGGGCCGCATATTATGACAGGGTGGGCCGAGGGTTGAAAACCCCTGAATTAAACAGTTACTATAATTTTATAAAATGTAAACATGTAATCAAATATTACAAGGGGGGGGGGGGGAACAGCGTCCGGCGAAATCGATATGTAAATATTAGAAACAGTAGCCGGCGGAATTGATATAAACCTTTCTCTTAAACCGGTAGTTTCGACGGAATTAAACTCCCACCGGGATGCCTAAAAAGTTTATCTTATTACATTTCTTAAATTTAATTATTCATATATCAGACCCGACATCGCATGCAGCTGTCAACGAGTCTGATTACATATTATCGCCTTTAATTACGGTCTACAGGCTATGGATGATTATGGTTATTGAAAAAATAAGTTTGCCCAAGGCCTCGCAAAAGTTAGCGCCGGCCCTGTTTATCATAATAATTGGTGTACCTATTATCTAAACTCATCAAAAAATAAAAAAAAATTATGTAGGTACCTATTTAGTAAACAAAATTGTACATAAATTATATTTTAAATGGTACATGTCAGGGCTTGAAATCGAAATAAAAAATTTTGATTTTAATTTCAATTTTGATTATTGATATTAGTTTATTATTAATTTCGATTATCGATAATCATTTTTTTCAATTTCGATTTCAGAAATCGGTATTTATTTTTTTTCGATTTTGGGTTCACAACAGAATGTTATCCATGACCTTTTTTTTTTTTTTTTTTTTTTTTTTTTTAATGAAT
>NW_020273018.1:1256675-1353991 GCF_003268045.1 Sipha flava
AAAAAAAAAAAAAAAAAAAAATGAAGGCTTGAGAGAAGGGAGCGTCCATTGACACCACTTCAAAAAGTCATTCTACTCATCAGAATGTTAATTTAGATTAGTAGATCTCTGGGCCAACGTCGTTTTAATCGACGAAGTGGATTTATGGGGTTAGTTAAAGAGTGGAGATTGGAGATAAGTGGATTTTGATGGTTAATTATGGCTGTGTGTAGTTTTTTGTAGGATTGAGAGGCTAATTCAGGAAGAGTTAGGATTTTCAGGTCATTATGGAGGGACTGGTTGCTGACGAACCAAGGAGCACCTGTGATGACGCGTAAGCTTATAGACTGGAAGGATTGGAGTATGTTAATATTTGACTTTTTAGCTGCTCCCCAAATTTGAATGCCGTAAGTCATGGCTGGTCTTATAATTTGTTTATATATTAGAATTTTGGTTCTAAGTGGAATTTTGGAGCGTAATAGATTTCTAAGAGAATGAAGACGTAAATTTAAAGATTTACGTTTAATTTTTATATGATTTGACCAATTTAGTTTTTTGTCAAGGTGGATGCCTAGGTATTTAACATTGTCTTGTTGAGGGATTATGTTGTTGTTGATGGATAGGGGATGACTGTTAATAGAGCGTAGAGTGAAGGTTATGTGGCTAGATTTGGATTCGTTAATTTTTATTCTCCAGAGGCGGAACCAGCTTTGGAGCTGTATCAGATGATCCTGGAGTCCTTTGGAGGACTGATCGGGGTCAGAGTGAGAGGAGATTATAGCAATGTCATCAGCGAATGTGGCAATAAAAGTGTCGTTAGAGTGAGGTATATCCGAGGTGAAGATGTTATAAAGAGTTGGAGCTAAGATGCTACCTTGAGGTATACCTGCAGTGATATGATGTGAATGTGATATATCATCTAAATAGCGGACTGCAAAAGTGCGACTGGTTAGGAAGGACTTAAGTATAAGAAACAAAGGAGCCGGAAGGAAGCGGAGTTTGTAGAGAAGTCCGTCTAACCACACTCGGTCAAACGCCTGGGCAACGTCGAGGAAAACAGCTTCACAATGATTTTTTGTTTCGAGAGAAGAGGAGATAATATCAGTTATTCTATGCACTTGGTGTAGAGTTGAGTGTTTGTTTTTGAAGCCGAATTGCGTATTAGGGATTATATTAAGATCATTAATAATTGGGTAGATTCTTTTAAGGAGAACTTTTTCAAGGATTTTAGAGAGGGTAGGGAGGAGACTAATAGGCCGATATGAGGAGAGAGATTCTGGAGGTTTTCCAGGTTTATGAATTAGTATTATAATGGAATGTTTCCAGGTTGCTGGGAAGTATGATAGACGTAGTATGGAGTTGTATATGTAGGTAAGAAGAATTATTGCCTTTTTTGGAAGGTTTTTGATTATTAGGTTAGTGATGAGATCGTGACCAGGAGATTTGTTTTTTGGTAGTTTATTGATTATGAATAGAATTTCTGAAGGGGATGTATGCTTAGCTGGAAAGGACATAGGGAGAGAGGTGTCTAAAGATTGTTTTATATGATCAGTGTGTTCTAATATATTTATATCTGGATGTGGAGAAAAGTTATTTGCAAGATGCGTAGCAAAAAGATTGGCTTTATCTATATTAGATATAGCATATGAGTTATCAGGGTTACGTAGAGGAGGAACAATGTTTTTTTCCTTAAGAAGATTTTTGGTTGCCTTCCATAAAGATTTGTCTGAGTTTGTAATTGATTTAATGTAATTTTGATAAGAGTTTGAATTATGTTTCCTTAGAAGATTCTTCAATTTACAAGTAAGTTGGTTGTATGTAGTTTTATCGCTCGGGAGATGAGTTCTTTGCCATTTAGAACGAGCTCGACGTTTCTCCGTAATTAAGTTGCGTAAGTATTGTGGTGGGTTAACTTATTCATGACTTATAATAATTTTTCAAATGTTAGTTCATCATCAGCACAATAGTATTGTAGACTGTAGCGAAAAACTACTGATGTAGGTAGTATATATTTAAATCCATTTTTTTATTACCTATGTTATAAAACATTTCGTACTAACTACAAATTATTATTTAAGTGTCTCAAACATGAAAAAACATAATATGAAAGTGAAGCTAAAATGAAGTAAACTAGGGATACATCTATGTGAAATGATTAAAATGTAAAATAAAGTTTTTTATTCATAGACTCAGACATAATTTAACTAAATATGAGAACAATGTTTTAAATAATTTAAAATTATTATGTATTATTATGTGTTATTTTGTACTATTGCAGTTTTGCTAGGCGTCGTCATATTTGTCCCACTTATAATAATTATAAGTGGGACAAATATGACGACGCCTAGCAAAACTGCAATAGTACAAAATAAAACTATTTTAGGTTATTTGATTGTATATTATTGGTTAAAAGTATAACTCACGGGTGACAGCCAATGGAGTATTATAAATTAATATTATAATTAATCATATCCGTAATAATATACTAAAAAATTTCTATTTATAGTATATTATACGGAATAAATTGTGTGTATAAAAACAACAATCGCTCATCGAACACTGATTCCTTATCATAAATATTATAAGAAAACAAAATAGGTAATAGATATTTATTATTATGTATAATCAATATTATTACCAAATATGGCAATGTCAATGAATTGACAATATAAATAGACCTGTCGGCTGTTGAATTTTAAATTAATTTGATTTTGATATAAAATATCGATTTTAACTTTTTTCAATTTTAGTATACATTTTGAAAATCATTATCAATCATTAACAATTTTGATTTTGATTTTGATTTTCTAAAAGATTTTTAACGGTTTTTATCGATATTTTAAATCGATTTTGAAATCGATTTCAAGCCCTGTTCTATATAAGAGATTTACTAATTAAGCGTACTATTAATGCATATGTTCAAATTTTCAAGTTCATACATTTCGATTAAAAGCATATGCATATTCTAAATAAAACATAGTACCAATGAAAGTGATTAACTAATTTTAGGTGAACTTTTATTGGTAACTTTTAGAAGCACTAATATTACATTATATCCCGGGTAATATAATTTTTAGATCCGGTACTGTGTGTACCAAAGACATTTGACCGGACACTATGTATACGAGTACATAATTCAATATTAAAAAATGCAACACAAAAAATTTTATAAAATAGTTCACATATTACATATATATATACAAAGAAGCCAACAAAGTCAACCGGAACTTTATCGCTTCTTGTTTAATATATCAAAATGCTATAATATAGAGTCAAGTAACACACAAGGAAGTATTATTTATCCAATAACATCAAAAGCGAAATGGCCGGTAGAACTCTTATTAACTATTTTTTTGATGATAAATATTTAGTATATGTTATTAAGCATCTTGGTGTATTTATTAAGCTTCAAAGTAGAACAGGGAATTGTGTTGTTGTGATTAAATTATGCTTATACTAAGAATTTAAATATGAGTGCATTATATATAAACACCAACAATAATTTATACATTTATGGTAAAACTGGGTTAGGTTTATTGTAAGTTTTTGTTTTAAGTCCTAAATTTCAAACCTCGATTCAAACAAAGTTACTTAATATGAGATTCGAAGAAAAATGCTACAAAAATAAGATAAAAATTATTAATGGATTGAAAATATATAAGTTTTGATCAAATCATAATTCTGAATTTCACTACGACATATTATTAACTAATCAAATATTACGAAAATGACAATACGCCTAATTTTTAGAAAAATTATGATCCATTTGATGAAAATATCAATATACTAGAATACATTTTTCCATACACACAATCCGATTTCTATAACGGTATTTACGTATTATGATTTGTAATACCATAAACGTAATATAGTTTATATGAATACTCGTATTTTACCATTTTAGGCGAGTCATTTGATTTTCATTCAACTAATTATTTTACTAAGTATTAATAAAATAGACTGCGATGTTCATCCTAAAAATATTTATTTTCAGAAAAAATTAAGCTAAATCCTGAATATATTTTTATTGAAAAATAAGACTGTTGATTTTAAATTGAATAGACCAAAATGTAGACAAAAAGTAACATTTTAAATATAATATACCTATATAATATAATATACCCATAGGCGTGTCCAGACCTTCATAGCTGGGGAGGCCAGTTATAAAATTTAAATGTTTTACTTACTACAGCGATCTATAATCTATATCTATATTTGTGACTTATTTTTGTTGTATGGAAAGTATATAGCAACTAGAATTTTTTTGCTCTGCCAAATCAAAGATTTTTTTGATCTTAAAATTGGTTTCCTATGCTATTACAACTATAAACTTATAAATAAGGCCTATTAACTATTGTACTACTAAGTTATTTTTTATAAATATTTTATCATGTATCCATAAACCTTCTCTACACATCTTATTACTTACAGTTATTACACAATAAACAGTTTTTTATTAAAATATTACAGATAGTAAAATTCAATAAATTTAAAATTTAAATTTACCTTTTACTTAAAATTACCTTTCATTCAGCCACGGATATAGATACTATATATATATCCATGGTTTCACTATTATAAGCCAAGAGGCCAAGAACGTCGCTGGGGAGGCCGGTGCCCACCCTCCCACCCCCGTAGACACGCCTATGAATATACCTATAAGATCGGTCAAAACATGTAAAATGCACAGTATCTACATATTATACAACCTAATCAAGTGTTTTAATTTTTCCAACAATAAAAGAAATATAGGAACAAAACTACATACTTCTTGATACATTTAAAATAGTTAATACGTATCTATTAAACATTCAAATGTTCGTACTTCAAAATTAAGCAGTTTAACAATTTAAAACAGGGCCGTCCCGAAAGGGGGGGGGGTCTTGGGGGTATCACCCTCCCCCCCAACGAAAACACCAGTCGATAGTCGAAATTGTTTCATTATAGCCTAGAAGGGCATAATTCTACTTACGGAAAACGAATATTACATATTTCGGAATACATTGTGTACACGAATAAAATGTATACAACTACTACTTATTATACAATATAAAATATTATTATATAAATATATATATAATTAAACTGTCAATTTTAAGAACGTGCGACACTGAAACATGTATACATGTTAAAAAGTAAAAATACGACTACATATATATAGTTAATTATACTACATACATTGAGTAAAAAATTGTAGTCGGCATTTTTCATATTATTTACCCCCTCCCCTCCCCTTGATTTTCATCTTCGGGGCGGCCCTGATTTAAAATATATACCAAATAATTTATTTATAGATACTAATAAGTTGTGAAATAAAGGAATAATAAAGAAATTAAAATATAATATCTCCTTGTTAAATAATTAATAAAGAATATATTATACCTAATTGACGTGCGGTAAAGTGATGCATTTGAATAATTAAAATATACATTTAATTTATATAACATAATTTGTTGAATAACGCTACGTTTATTTATATTAAGTATCAATAGTTTTTAACCAAGTTACGAGTTTAAATTATTTGTCTCACCTGTGGTTCCAAACCCGCAAGCGTAGCGTACGCTAGCCCCTGAGGAATGACGGTTAGTCCAACAGTAACCCCAGCGATTAAGTCACTGACAGCTTGATCTACATCGTACTTGGGCAGCCAAGAAACGATAGGTAAACGTTTTTTGAATAACTTGCCAATAGATTGATACCGCTTTGGTCGGTATTTGGCGTCATCGTGGTATTCAGACATGGCGACTGCAATCTAAATGTTCGCAAATAAAAATAATATTGTTCATGTATATTTTTCGATGTGCTACTCTATAATACTATTAATCGCATCAATGGGCGGGTATTTTATTATTTGTTGATAATTTTACGATTATATAAATGCAATTTATATGTTCAGAAATAAAAAAAAGTCAGTTTGACAATGTTAATGGTAGACTATTCTGAATTGTACGCAACATCCGTAGGGAGCCCGATTTCTATTTCTGTGGATCTATTGTGTGCCAAATTTCAAAACTTTAAGTCCCATGGAGCGTGGTTCAAAAATGTAGACAATAATGCGAAGAGACTATCTTGTATCAGTATCCTTTCACACACCTATCACAAAAATCAGTGTTCGTAATAAATTGACACGCAATATATAATATATACACACGTTCATTTGAATGATACAATCCGTACGTTGTATAACATGTGGTAATTTATTTTTTAATATTATTATATGTTAGTATAGTAAGATATTCAATGATATTTTGCAGTGAGAGTATTATATACTTCAACCTTGTGCCATCGTTAAGACCTCAATTATAAGAACAAACAGATATGATGGTGCATACAAAAAAATAAAGAAACAGATCCAGATAATAAAGGTAAAAAAAATATCGGTGTTACACACATGGAAACATTATTGTGAAATCGATACACCTCAGTGATCCCGTAAACATAGAAGAAATTGTGACACAGTATTGATATTATATTAATATCGTATAGAATTCAGACTCCAAGGTTCTATAATATAAAGTATGAATCATTGAAATATCTTTTATGGTTTTTTGTTAATTGGAAAATTGGACAATTGACTATAGCGCTAGTAAAACAAAGGGACGTTAAATATTGACCACAACCGAGATATTAGATAATTTTATGTCATTCAATAATCGCAACTCTATAGGTTATTCAGTACAAATTATTTATATTAATAATTTCAAAAAACATTTTATTTCTATGTTCGGAATGAATTAGAGAATATTAGCTATGTGACAATTATATTGTTTTTCATAATTTGTAACTATAGATAATTTGGGTAAGAATGTTTTAAAAGTTCATACCAAACTTTTTAATACCAAACATTTGATAAGGATTGATGAAGCTATAAATAAATAGACTAAAAAGAATTAACAATTAAAATCATTGTAGCAAAGTATATAGAGCTGGTTATCTAATGGTATCTTAATGGTTAACTAAGAACCGTGGTAAAATAAATGAGGAATTATAGAAGCGATTGTTCAAAATTTAAGATTCTGCGGATGATGTATAATTAAAATCGTAAAGAAATGTAAAGCACAATAGTTTTAAATACGTCCATGGTATACTTATACTGATTTGTACACGCAAACAAAATTGTGATAAGTTTCTGGGTCAAATTACGAGTAAGTGGGTTAAGCAGAACTTGCTATTCTATAAACTAATGAGCCACTTATTAAAAAACTTTTAAAATAACGAAAAAAAGTAAATAAATTACATGACACAGCTACATTAATAATTCATTTTAAATGTTTTACAATATAAAATAAATGGTAATTGCATACACGAATAAGAACAACTAAAAGATAAGATACTGGTTTATTTTTGATACCGAGCAAAATTAATAAAATCCAGACAGCTTTTCTAAACACTTTTTCATTGTATAACCATACACACAGAGGCGGATTTAGCGTTTTGGCACCCCTAGGCTTAATCACTCTGCCCCCCCCCCTATAACTCTAATAAGGATCCAACAATATTTGGTCTAAACCCTTCTCTTCAAATTTTTTTCAGTTTTTTTATCAAAAAAAAAAAAAAAAAAATTAAATATTCAATTTTTAAAACAGAAAACTTCTAAAAATATAATATTGCATGTCTGTTATTTTACTTCAGATATCATTATTACCAGTACAAATAAACAATGCTTATACAGTCACATAACGGAAATATAAATAGCCAGATATGAAAATACCTATACTCGGATAGTCGGATGTTCCCAATATGTACATAGGTACTAATAAGTTATTAATAATAACTAGTAACTATCTGTAATTATTTTATTACAAATGTAATATTTTCAAATTGTAATAATAATTGTAATATTCTTACTATAGCTTCTAGGTACGCATCATACAATATACATATTAATATATTATTATAACTTTTTAAAATTATTTTTATTCGTGTTTATATGACAAATATAAAAAAATATATATTAAAATAAATATACCTAAGTGAATAATAACCCTTAATTCTATAAAAATATGCTCTTCCAAAAAAGCCGCCCTAGGATATAAGCCTTTTAGCCTGCCTCCTAAACCGCCACTGCATACACATATGTAAATATGTTCCTCTTAGGTAAATCTAAATTTCTATAATCATAGTTAACAAAAATCTTGATAAATAGTGTATCTAAATAATACAAAAAATATATAATTTTTTTTCTATCCGGGAAAACTGCCAAGCCTTTTCAAGTTAGTGGACTAAAATTTGGGCGACCAAAAATTTTTATTCTGTGATAGAAAAGTGCGACACACAAATGAGTTCAATTTACATCATAAATACATACTAAAATTCTAGACTTACGGTTTCACGAAGATTATCATATTTTTTCTTGAGTTATTTATATAACTGTATAAGCAATTCATATTTTGTATGTGAAATACATTCTGATTAAAAATTAAATTTTTTGTAAAATCTAATAGTATTTCAAAAGATAGAATTTTTGTATTACTCAAGGTAATACCGTTATCTAAACATATTTCAAACCGTCAATGTATAGGGAGAACAGATTGAAAGCGCCAGTGCTAATATAAACGAATATTTTTTAATGTTCACTTATTATATACATTATCAAATATTTATATTACAGTGTTGCCATGTATAACATATTCAGAATGACATTTCATACGATATATATGTATTATCAGTAATAAAAGACATAGGTATCTGCTATTATAAAAATTGAAAGCACTATTAACGCACTAACCCCGTGATGGTTAAACGTTTTTTTTTAAAAAGGTGAAGTTATTATTATTTTCTAACTTTAATGTTAAATTTAATAAGATAACCTTTGGGTCTCCAGTTGCTGATATCTGATTTAGACTATAACCATAAATTAAAAAATATGGGAAGTTAGTGAGTCTTAGCCCACAAAATATATCAATTATAAACTATAATGAGTAATGTATTTCAATATAACTAATGTTAATTGTACAGTTTTGATAAATTTAGTGACGGGTTCAACGTTTTTCAACACAGAGTAATTATTATATTTTACATGGTAATATGTAGTTAAAGCTAGATTTAAAATAACAAATGGTTTTACTTCGCGAATTACTGGTATGGATATTGATAAGAAAATACAATTTCCAAACCGATTTATGAAGTTTAAATAATTATTAATGATTGAATATATTTAATGATAAGTGACGATAATATTATACAAGCTATCTGAACCAGAATACCATCGACTGACGAATGACAATGATCAACAAATTAGTCGCCAACTACCAAAAATAGAAATTGAATCCAACTATTATGACTATTTATACCAATCTTTAATGGTCAAATATTTCTTAAGTAAAAATGCTACACATCGCATCGTTAGAAACATTTAAGTCTTATGAATGAATGTACTCATTACCTAGTGGACGTATTGATCGACTTAGATGATAGGTGTAATTTAACATCAAAGAACATCGAGCTGGAGTGCGTGAATGACGCTACTATTATTTTTACGTTCTTAATATAATTATTATGCATTATTTATTTCTTTAACTCTTCAATAATTTTTTTATGGCAACGTTTTCGTATGTCATGTAATTTTTCTTACTTACCAGCGTGGCACTGTGACGTGTTTACTCATTGCATTACTGTTTTACTTTTTAAAATGTATTTAAAAAAAAAAAGCTTAATGTGTACCTACCATATTTTAATAATCATCAATACATTAATAATACCTACCATTTATACATTTTAATATACTTGCAAACCGATAGTTTACTTATCCAAGAACTATTAAAGCTATATTCAAATTGTATAACGTATAGCAAAATAATTAGCTTTTCATCGATAATGACATATTTTATATCTACATGAAAATTGGATACGTAGTTTCACATCTCAATCTTTGATTCTGGTCATTTATTTGTGATCCGCCTATTTATTATTGCTATCAAAGAATTAAGACGTTCCATACATCTGTAAGTCTTGAAAGTGTCTTAAATTAATATCTTCAATAATTGAAAATTAAGCCAGTTAGTTTTATTTTTGTTTTTAATTATAGACATACGACGTTGTAACTCTTTAGGTGACGTGTAACTCCACGTTAGTAACATCAATATCGAAAGGAGAACAAGAATAATTCAAGAAATCCTAAATACGACGATGATAATGTGTACGACGTTGATCCGAGAAAGATTTGGCGAGATTTCTTTAACATTCGGGACAACTTAAATCATTGATTATAAAATTAATCCAAGAAAGAATAATACACCTACATGTGGATATGGATTCCAAAAGAAGTTAAGAAAATATTTATTTTTCTGCTACGAATAATTTTGCGTTTTTCGTTAAACCTCATACAGATACTCCGATGTCAACAAAGGATCAATAAGTAAATAAAAATTTCGAAAACATCGGTGTTGATAGAAGAATATACGTTCAGCTGCAAGTACTGTGACGAATAGCTTGTGCACATACAATCGGTAAAAAAGTGTGAACAACGTTCATACAAATATTGTGACAACAGAGTTTGGTATTATTTGTTTATTTTCCCATTGACGTGTTGTACAATGCAAAACGAGTGGTTTTGCAATGTTTTTTTTAAACAACAAACAACGGTATCGGATCGAACACAATTCATCGGTTGTGTTCGAACGTGCAGAGTGATACGAGTGTCAAAAATCGTCATGACGACAAGGGATGATCTCGGTGCGGCAAACGCGCGTCGGTTCCGCGAACGTTTTCGAACTTATCGCGCGAGAGTCCAACGGACCGTTGTCGGCGGGCGCGTGCGCGCGGGAAAACGTGGACGACCGGCGCGCTTTTCGACGGCGGCACCGGGCCGGGTTAACAGCGGACAACGGTATCGCGACGAATGTTGTTGATGTTCCGTCGATTGTTTTCCTTTATTTTTAAATTTTTTTCTACCGACGAGAGACCCGACGCGAACAGAGGACCGAAACACAACGCGTTCCTTACCTCGCACAACACGGTTGACGGTGCGGTCTGATCTACGCGGCCAGTGCCGACATCACATAGGTGTACGCCCGGAGCGTGTTGAAACGAAGACGATGACGGCGGACGGTTCAGCGTGACGACGGATGCATGGCGCGAGCGGGATCGGACGATCGATTCCGGCAGCTGTTGGTCAGCAGCACGGTCGGCGGCTGACAGACGGTGCGTGGCGGGCGGTTGGACGACGTACGTGCACATGCGACGAGTGACGACCGATCACTGTTGACGACGCGTGTCGCGGGACGCGGTTCATGCCGAGAACGGTGTTTCGTGTCGTCGAGGTCCGTCGCACGCATGTGCGTGTGCGAGTGGAACGCCTGCTAAGCAACGTACACGCGGTCGCGCCGAGGTGGTTTCGGTCGCGGTCGTGCCTCACGGACGGGTGGCGGTAGTGTCGACGGTTCGCGCGCGCGCACGCGGGGCGCTATTCAACCGCCGGGTCACTGGAACCGCGTTCGTGTTGTTGTCGTCGCGTTACCGCACCGGTATGCTGTTCCGTCGACCGGCCCGGTCGCGTCCGGGGATGAACGTGCTGTGGGAATCATCGCCGTGTGAACATCGTCGACCGCGCGGAATTTCGATTACGGGTGCGACCGATTTCCACGGACGGACCGCGCGAATCGTTCACACCGTTCAGCCAAACGTATTCTAACACCGCATATTTCTACGTCCTACACTAGTCGACTTGCAATGAAATCCATCCGAAACATGGTGTACGTGGCACGTACTTTGAAACGCCCACGTTAAAAGGAAAACCGACCATTTTTCCAATAAAACAGCGTGTTTTCACGTTTCACATTTTTAATGGGGTGTTTAACACCTTCTAAAGAATTAGCGATTGTATAATATTAAAAAAAAAAATTCATATAAGGTACCTATGAATTAATAATTATATTATTCTATTATTATTCTAAATACAATCGAAGAATTACTAATAATAAAAAAGGTAAACGCCTTTTTTTTCCCCTAGTTCATCAATCATTTCGAGCATACGTAAACTGTGCCCAAATTACCTTATTATTTTGTACCTAAACTACACCCGAAATGTTGTTTATGTTGTAAACGTAATATGTAAACCACGCCCAAATTGCTTTCTATGCCCAGGAAGTGTATCTGAGTATTTTGTAATTATTTAATGAAATCTAAACCTGACGATGAAAGAATAATAAGATTTGCGGATTATTTGGTAGAAGTATATATAAATGAAGAAGCTAAGTAGGTATCCACCTGAAATATGTGCTCAAGCATCAGCAGAGTCAAATTTAATCACTTATGCATGCGAGGCATTTCATTCTCACTTTAATTCTAGTATTTACACAACGCATCCAAATATTTGTATGTTTATAGAAAAGTTAAAAGAAATTCAAATAGAAAGATTTAATAAACTAAATAGTAAAAATGAACTTTTTAATAGCAAAATTCTAAAACGACAAAAAACGAGAAACGTTACAAAATTTAATTAATAAATATAATAGTGATCAAACTCCTATTGATGAATGTATATCAACAATATGTCATTAATAATATTTATCCTAATAATGTACTTTTTAAAATTATAAATTTTTTTTTATTTAATTAAATTAAATTAAATTTTTTTAAATTATATTATTTGGCTGTTATGAATTATGTATAAATTAGAGATTAGTAATTTTGAACTTAAGTTTAATTTTGCAAAAATATTCTATTTTTTTAAATTTTATCTGGGTGCAGATTACATGTCACCTTTTTACACGTGATAAAAACACTGGCACAGTTTACACGTCACCTTTACACACTTAGTAAATACTCGGGCGTATTTTATTTGTACGATTTTGTGTGTTGCCTGTGCATTGGGTACCGATAATTTCTACAGTTTTTATTTATTGGTATTATCGTAACCTTTTTTTTCTTCTAGGGGGGGCGAAATCCAGGATACCCCCCCCCCCTAAAATATGCAATTGGATGCAGCAAAACTTTTTCAGCTTTATTTATAAACGCAGTATTTTTATGCGTTTCAATAATGTGCTTTAAACACAATCGCCGATGGGAAATATCACATTTTAGTGATGTTAAAACTGAAAACGAATCAAATACAAATGTCTTTATTCAGGAGATCCCGAGGCTTTTAGTTACAGATGACAGGTTGAAACATTTCGTCTAGTAAATATTTATATATGTGTAATAATTGTGATAAAAGTTACTCGAGTGTAACTTTGTTCAATATTATAATCACCAACTGGATAGATTTCGTAACATTTAATTGTTCGATATTGTATTGTCATCTTGTCATTAGCATACAAATTGTATATAAATAGGTACCACCAAGGAATTATTTTGCAAATTAATACTTTTCTAACCTTACTTTACTCAATAGAATATAAAATAAAACGTAATATATCACTTAAACATGAATACTTTAAATTGAAAAAAATTATTTTTATTTTTCATGACAAAGAGTAGGTAGACAGAAAGATTATTTTGAAATATTAAATTACAAACTAAATACACGGAAGGACCTTTTAATATTAATTTTTTTTTTATTGTTTCATTATTTTTTTATATCTAAGTAATCCGGTTGGAGTCGTATTTCAAAAACAACTATTATTTATCACTTTCAATAGTTTTAAGAAATATATATAGAAAACATACCATTTTATAACATTAATAGTTATCTATGTATCTATCTATATCTATCTATATAAATATATATATATATATATATATATATATATATACTAAGTTGTAATTATCATTTAATTTAAAAAAAATTGTATGTACAATTTTATTTTATATAATTATAAATTACAGTTAGTAAAAATGGTGACTTCCCACGACGCTGAATCCCCTTGGTACGAAAAGTAATTCATAGCAACATACATACCTAATATAAAAAGTGCAACTAAAATATATTAATTCAATTAATAGTAATTAATAATAAAATTAAACAAAAATTAGTATATGTTAAATGTTAAAAATTAGTTAAAACTCGCAAATGATTATATAGATAAATAGTTTATATAAAGAACTAAATAAATGCGTTGTATAGATTATTATTATATGTGTAATGTACAACCGGTTTCGAATCAAATATTCAATGAATGGCGATTTTAATAACTGTATATACCTGATGATACATTTTTAATTCGAAACCGGTAGTAGGTACATTACAAATATAATAATATACTCTTGGCTACGCATTTATTTATTTCTATATATAAATTCTTTATTTAAATACTCAATAATAATTATATTAACTAAATGTAAATTTTATTCAAATACACAAACTTGCAAATTAAAAAAACTTCTAAAAAATCAAAATTAATCACACTTAAAATAAAATAGCTGAATTATCCGTCACTGTCAGATTAAAGTAAAAAAAAAAAAAGGTTGTTGAATTGTTTATACTAATATTAAAAATGTATAATGTATATATTGTTATATGTAGGTACCAATAATGTTTAGGAAAAACATAAAATGTAAATTAATTTAATTTCTTAAGTTTTAATAACATTTATAAATATATGCATGACATTTTTGTACGAGAAAACTGCAAATATTTTACCTAAATATTTTTAATTTTTCAAATAATCCATCGCATTCATAACTTAATTTAAATGCATTCTGATTTTAGTTTAAACGATTTTCATTACGATTTTTTCTTTCACATCTTTTAGTTAAAGAATGGGTATTACGCTTGGTTTTAGTATTTGAAATTATTTAAGTGGATTAATTTAATTTTGAATATTGATATTATTATCAAACACTAAAATAATTTGATATCCGGCGTCAACAGTGCCGGAAAAAAAAAATTGCACATTATAGCACCTGAACTATAATCTACAAACACAGTAAGATTATTATTATATAATAATATTAATATAATAATAATAATATAATAATAATATTATTATTAAATCTAAACACATGAAATGTATTATTTATATAAAGTCGACTATTACATTCAAGTGTTTATTACGTCAACACATTTTATAACATTTTCCTCCCTTATATTTTATTACATTTTTCATATACCCTAATTTTTTTTTATACTCATAATTAAGTTAATTTATTTGATTGTCAAAGTGAAGATAATAATAAAAATAATAAGATGGCATGTTTTCGATGCTGTCATTGACTACTACTTTTTTCGTGCATGAACTCGAATTTTGATAGATATAATACTGACATTAAATTTGATACTTAACCCACTATATAAAATACTCCCCCATATAAAATACTGTCAAATTTCTCGCCCCCCCCCCCCCACCTGGTTATGTTAGGTGACCAGCCTACTTGTCATCTGTGTTCATTAAATTTTCGTAATCATTAAATTATATGGTAAATAGGTAATCTATACGAAAGATTACCAATCACAAATTCTTTGTTTCTCAATTATTTATCACTAAATTCATATTTATTAATCGAATACCTCGATGGTTTTATTACGTACTAAATATTTTACATGTTTATGGAACAAAACAATTTCTATCACATACTATGCGAAATTCCATTTTAAATAAAAACTAAAAATAATAATACTATGTAGGTAAGAGTTCACTATAAAAACACTGTTTAGTAGTTTTCTACTGTGAATGTTCTACATAAATGACAAAATCAGAGTGTTTTATTATGGTTTTTTTTAAGAAAATGTCGACGATGACGATAACACAGCTGTAGACGTAAGAGTAGTGGGGGTATATATGTTTGTGTGCGCGTGCAGATTTTTCGATTTTTCTCATTGTGGTTCATCTGTAAACTCAGCACTTATAAAAAAAAAAAAAAAATCAAGAAAATCGGTCAAGTAGAAACTCAGATTAGCAATTTAAAGAAATTGTCTTATGACATATTTAATAATATTTAAAGATGGTATTTAACAGTGACGTTGCTATCATAGGGCAAAGCGAGGCAGTGTCCCGGAACCCCAGAACTTATGGGGCACCTTGAATATTTCTGAAATATGGGGCACCTTAAATATTTCTGAAATTATACTTCCTTTAAATAACTAACAATGTTGATGTTATTTAATAATAACTTTTCAAATCGTACGTGGTGGTCATAAGCGTGCGCAGACCTCTTTTTCTGGGTATGCAAAAGGCTGCCACTGCCTACCTCCCCCCCTAAAATTGAAAGTTAATTTAAGCGTTCGAAATTCTGGTCTTAATAACTATTTAATTTTAAATTTTAAATTTTTTTTCCCAAAAAAAGTGACTGAATAACCATTTCTTAATCGTTATAAATGTCTTTATAATTAAAATTTTAAATAAATTACGAAAAAAAAAATCTAAATACATAACACTTGAAATAGTTTGAATAATACGTTTAAATGGAGTGAATAAATAAAAACGTAAATATATACTTAAATGAAAAACAAACTAAATTTGATAAATAATCAAAATTAATCATAAAACGATTCTGCGTACAGTTAAGTTATTAAATCACCAATAATGTTTTCGGGATTTTAATTTATAGTTATTTCTTGTTCTGTAGTTGATAGCTATTTAATCTCGCTTAAATTATTGTACTTCTTAATTTCATTAACACATTAAATCGTTATTGTAGTATATGATTTGTGATTTAAAAATAAATTAAACTGTCTGGGACTGAATATAATAAAAATCATAATGTAATACAAAATCACATAATATACATAAGACCAAATATGTCATAATTTTTATTTATTTTTTGTAATTTTAGAAAGAAGGCTCTATGTTTAGGGTATGGAGTTGCATACCCTACATACCCTCTGCTCACGCCTATGGTGGTGATTCCAGTAACAATCAGTATTAAAGTATAATAATAATACACTCAATATTTATTTGTTTTTTTTATAATAGGTACCTAATAAACATTGTGTATGTAAAATATAACATTTAAAAAAACATCATAACTCGCTAAAAAATTAAAATATCGGGAAAAACCGACCAACAAAACACAGATAATGTTCTTCCCTTAAAGTTTTATTATGTCAATAGGGCTCATATAAAATTTCACCCCCGGGGCCCAATAGGTGCTTAATCCGGCCTTGTCTGTAATCTACATATACTTAATTTATTATACTTCTTGGCATAATTTTACAACCAACATCGATACTGAAGCAAACGCATATATACGTATTTTGAAATAAAATTTGTTCTTTACAATAAAAATTACGACAGAACAGCTTTTAATAAAAAAAATTTTGGTTTTTTTTTTAAAAAATAAGAAAACCATAAAACTAGTGACTTAGTATTTTTATGGCAATTAATTACATTACTCGTTATTAACTCTAATTAATATTTAAAAAACTTTTTTCCTAAGGCTTAATTTTTATTCAGTACAATTTGCAGTTTTATATCTTAGATTTAAAAATTGAATAAGAAATTATTTTTTTTGATATGCTATAAATATTTCAATAAATATACGCAGTTTAAAAATTTCGAAAAAAGTAGTCTAACATTTTTAGTTATAATCTACATTTTAATAGTTTTTTTTTTTTTTTTTTAATTAGATTATTAACTATACGGAAATTTGAAAATAGCTTTTTTAAATTATTGACTAGAGAAATTTACATTACTAAACACTGATTTGTTTTTTATAGGTACATATTATTTCGTTACCTATTTATAGATGTATTTTCGTAATATATGTACATTAAATGTATTGTTTATACTGTAGCATTTCATAATGTATTGTGGTCACTATCGTTTAACGATCGAAATTGTGGTTACGTGTTAATCATTATTGCGATATATACTTTGTTGCTAACAATCTATTGTATTAGTTTTTAGTAAAAAGTATTAGACACCAATGTTTTTGTACATAAATAAAAACCACAAAAACCCCAATTCTTAACGTTATTTCACAAAAAGAAAGCATATATATGTTACAGGTAATGTTAACATTTGGACAATATCGACATTATCTGGCTTAAGTCGTCGACATTAGCCAACTGTTATCATTACCTGCCATGAATATTATTAAATGTTGACTAATGTTAACATTAACCGGATAATATTATACTAGTCAAGAACTTTTGGATAATGTCTTAACAACTATAAAAATGTAACTGTTTAATTGAGATCAACCTGACAACAACTATTAATTTCTGAACGAATAATTGGTTTAACTACAAGGCCTTTTCGTTTAGATGACAGTTTTATTTGACAAGGTCTACAAAATTTTAAGAATATGAGTACAACTTCTTGAGTCAAATTTTTGTATTTTTTTTTTATTTCTGCCATCATTCAATGTTTACTACCATGACCAATATTAAGGTGTATCCCAATTAGTATATCATATAATTCATCACTTCTTACGTAATGTAGTAAATTAGTACTACCTTTTTCAACAGGTGATATAAGTTTCTCTTCTCCTCCGATATTAATAATTTCAAATTTATTCAAACAACAAGATTTATTGCCGCCTTTTAATTCATTAATTAAATTCAAATATTTTTTATTTGACAAATAAGACGAATTATATTCTCGTTTTTCAGACAATAATTTCTTAAATAAATTATAAAACTCCAGTTTTATTTCCATTTAATTAAAAATGCAATCTGAAACACTTAACAGTTTAACAATAATAACACTGTACTTGCAATTATCACGTGTGAAAACTGAAAGCAGACTATCAACAGATCGATGCGCGACATCGTATTTTGTATAACACATATAAAATTATAACAAAAAATGTCGAACAATTAAGATAAATATTAAAACCATATATCGATATATTGTTCTCTTTATTGGTAAGATAACTAACTAACTCGGTTACAAGTCACGATAAGATATTATACTCTGGAAGTCCGACGTTTTATTATTGTATAGAATGCTAATAAAAACCAGTGATGTAATGCTAAAAATGTAAATGGGTATACGCCAAATTCTGTCAAAAATAAAATCTCCACAGTAAAAATGTGATGTGGGGGGCTTCGTCCCCCATATCCCCCTTAAGATTTCTTAAAAATATAATTTCTTAATCATCAATTATGAATTATACAATATTATTTATTTTTAATGTAATATAAATCAATGCTCTATTATGATATAGTTTAAATGTTGTGTTTGAAAATATGTTTAATATGTCATAACCATGTCATACACATTACAATTTACATTTTCATTTTTATTTATAGCAACTATAAATTGTAAAGTATTACATAATAATTGCACTTATTGCAAAACAATTTTCAAGTGATACTACATGATGAATTAAGATTAACGAAGATAATACAATACAATTCACATGAAACACCAGTGTAAAATTGTAAACTGACAATTGTTAATATATTTTTAAAATAAAGAAACTAAATAGTGGTTATACGCATGTACACGACCGTGAACCCACGAACTTGAGTTTTTTGTTGGATACATGCATATTCTGAAAAAAATGAAGTGGAAACACGTCGTGTACCCCGTGTACCCTCCACTACGCCACTGATAAAAAATCTATAGTCTATTTAATATAAAACTTTTAAAATTATCCAATATTATCTGGTTAAGGTTAATATTATCCGGATAATGTTAATAATTCCTGCTTATAAACGAAAAATTACACATAAGCCATAACAGATTGGTTTTTATCATTATTATTATTTTTGCATACTTATGAATAGGGCTCGGAAGTTTTTGCATTTGCATGTTTTTTTGCACCATTGGATTTATTGCTAAGTGAGTTAGAAATTCATTCCAAGACACTAAGAAAAACATAGTTTTTAAATAATGTTTTTAGTTCATATTTTTGCATACTTAGTGATTTTTAGATTTTAGAGCATATACCTTGATTTTACATTTTTTAGAGCATATTTTAAGATTTTTGAATATTCAGTATGAAAATTCGAAAAATAAAAAATAAATACTTTCATATCGATAGAATTTTCTTGATATTCTTGTATTATATTTTTCAAATTTACATTTGACATTAAAAACAATGTTTTTCCCCTATTAGTTAATATAATATTTATTCATATATATATTTATAAATTATAACTACAACTAGCTTTATCTAAAATAAAATATTATACAAATATTAATAGGAACAGCTGCTATCGAAATATGATGATTTTCTATAAATACTTTTCTAGGAAAATAACTCAATGATTATTGAACATCCTACAAGTGCATTTTTTTATTCAAAAAACATTTTTAATGCTATTTTAGTATTATTATTATTTTAAATTATGATTAAAAATTAAAAAAGAGAATTATTTTTATTACTTTGCTTTTTCTATATTTATAATTTAATAAAATATTTATGCGAATGAAAATTTTGAGTACAAAAATAAAATATAAGTGCGTATTTTTAGAGCATATTTGTACTTTTTTAAGCGAATAAGTGCATGCATATCCGAATTTTTTTAGGTACTACACTAGTTGGGTCCCAGATTTTTATAGGTACTACATTAGTTTCTGAATATTTTTGATAAGTACTATATCATACTAACATTTTCCTTCCCATTTCACAAATTTAGGACTATCTATGATCTATTTAGACCACAGGTATGGTTAAAAAGGTTTTTTATAGTTTTTTTTTTTTGTTTTTTTAGTTTCTTTCCATTAATTTTTATTTATATTATATAATGATTTTAACATTTTTAATATTTTTACCAACACAATTCTAATAATTTATATTTTAACGAAATAGAAACTAAAAATAAAAAATAACTATAAAAAAACATTTTTAACCATACCTGTGGTCTAAATAGATCATAGAAAGTCCTAAGTCTGTTAAAATGGGAAGAAAAATGTTAGTATAATGTAGTATTTACCAAAAAATACCTATAAAAATTCGGGACTTAACTAGTACACTACTTGCGATTAGCCCCTAGTACTCGGGACCCAACTCGGATGCTCCAGGTTACGAGACGCAAAAACAATCACGGATAATAATCGATTGAACTGAACACTAAACAAATAATCTATTATTCTATATAATATATATATTCTATTATGCTCTATATCAGGGGTGGGAAATAAGTGGCACGCGTGCCAAATTGTGGGTGACACGCATGAGATTTTCGATGGCACTCGAAAAACTTTTATTTGCCCTTATATATTTAAAGATTTTTAAGTAACACACAATAAATTGAATTATCAATTGTACATATTAATATATAAATTTCACAACCACGTTTCGTTATCTCATATTTATTATAAAAAAAAATAATTTATACGTTGTAATATAGTGGAACACTAGATTACTAGAAGTGTGTGTTCACTTCAACTTGTGGTTGGTAACAGTTAGTAACAACTGAAGTTGTATTCTAACAAACAACAATAATAATTTAATATTTTTTTTACATTATTTCTATTTTAACATAACTTACTTTTTTATAATCATTATTTTTTCATTTATATTTTTCATTTGTATTTTTCTGTATTAATCAAAATAATTTTGGGATGGCTAAAATTTTTTTTTTTAATTATGTCATAGATTGGCACATTGAAAAATTCCTATTTGTCATCCCTGCTCTATATTATATCGACTATTATCTTTATCCACATCCGTTCGATATCCAGCGGGTTATACAGTCAATACAGGTTTATAGTATTATTTAAACTTACATGAAAATTATAACAAGATATGAGAGGTAGTTTGTAGATAGCATATTACTGGAAGTATTAAGTCCTCTTAACATTTTTTTTTCTATCGGTTGAAATATGAATCTATAGTTTTTAATTTTAAAATTGAAAAACTTGTCAAAATATGCAAAATAAGAACAAACATTTTAAAATATGCACTCTCCTACAAAATCTATCAAAT
Organism: Sipha flava; assembly: GCF_003268045.1. Classification (NCBI taxonomy): domain Eukaryota; kingdom Metazoa; phylum Arthropoda; class Insecta; order Hemiptera; family Aphididae; genus Sipha; species Sipha flava. The sequence continues at coordinate 1,278,357 of NW_020273018.1, forward strand.
ATGCAAAAATATGCACATTCAAATTTTAGATCTGATATCATGGCACCCAGAAACTAATTTATTTTGCACTCTGCTATATTTAACAATAATTAAAAAAAGTATGCAAATGCTAAAAATTCCTAAGCCTAGTAATCAATAATCTAATTAAAAATTAATATTATCTTAACAATTTATTTATTTATGTAGTTTAATATATAAATATTTTATTTTTCACTCAAAGAGTATTTATCGTTGTGTTATCATATGAATAAAAATGTTGGAACGTTTTTATGCTGAATTAGACAAAAATCGAAAAATATCAATTTTTATCCAGTGATAAATATGAAAAAATAATTAATATGATGCATTATTTGGTTGTAAAGTCAAATTCGGGCTTAGCACTTTTTTACCACAATTTACCAAAAAAAAAAAATAGACAGTTTAGAAAATGAAGAACAATTATTAGAAAATATTTAAAAGAAATTAACTTAAAAGGCTACAGACTTTTTGCACCCCGAAAGATGTCGACAGATGCGCCCGAAAGACAGTGGCGCACGCAGGGGGGGGGGGTTAAGAGGTTGTAACCTCCCGAAATTTTCTCCGATGTCTATGTTAAAATTTACAAATTTTACAAGTTTGAAATATGAAGGAAGAGCTAGTATTGAATACCTAGTATCATTGATTATAGAATAGTCTATACTATTATCAATGCTATTATTTAAGTCAAAATATATTAAGGATTTGCATAATTTTGTTAATTTTAAAATGTGTTATATTTTTACCTTGACCCCCCCTCGAAAAAAATCCTGTGTGCGCAACTGTCGAAAGATAAGGTACTACCTGCCGATTTATAGCCCGTATGTGTCCATTTTACTTACAACGTTGCCATTGTGATTTATAATATAGATTATTTTTATCTTGATAAATACTTAAATTAAGTAGATTATTATATTACATTATTATAGTCATTATTAGTAGCTGTACTCGTATAATTAAATATTATTAAATTATTTAAGATTGAACTGTTATAAGTTGCCGTAGAACATACATTTTCTGGGCTCAAGTTTATGTGGTATGGTATGTATGGTATGTAGTGACCTAAGATCATCACTACCATCTGATTTTTTCAATCAGTGGCGTAATTGTGGGGGGCGAGGGGGGGAATGCCCCCACTTACCATTTTTTGTGAGATAAAAGTATATTTTTGCCCCCCCCCCCCAGATAATTCAACAGTACAAATAGCACCTTTTATTAATGAACTCTTATTGATATTATTTAACAATATTGGTACCTAGTTCATGCTACCTACAATTTATGTTTATCTAAACCATAAAATGAGTTAAAAGACTTATGTAAAATCAAACAATTAGATATAGTGTATAAAATACATACAATAAAAATATGTTTAACTGGTGAGGAGGAGGGGTGTCAGGGTTTTGGTAATAATAAATATATTATATTGCCCCCCCCCCCCAGGTTTTTTCCCAATTATGCCACTGTATTCAATGAAATCATTATTATAAGAGAAAATAAGATGGGTATGGAAATTTAATATGTTTTTTTAAGTTTAATATTTAATATTTTTATAAGTATACATTATACAGTGATACACTATGGAATATACAGATTAATTTTTTTGTTAATTATTTTAAGTTTTTCAAGTGTTAAGTTTGAACCTTGATTAGAATAGAATGTTTTGTATTTAAATTTTTTCATGTTTATCAAACTATTATCATTTATTTTATATTCTTAAGTTTTTTATGTATCTTAAAGAAAAAAAAAAGATATAAGTATACTTACTTAAGTAATTATGTAGTATTTTCTTTTGTTTTATGCCTATTCTTACTTACAGTCACACCACAATAATATGCATAAATGGTTTGTTAAGAGTAGGTACCTACTTAAGATTTAAGTTCAATAAAAGAAAATTGACTATTGAAAAAAAAAACAAAAACCCGGTTTAAAAGTGATTATTGGTAAGTTATATGATTTAAAACCGCTTCCAAATAGATGATCGATAGTCTCATTTCTTAGAGTTACTTTGGTAACCGGGAATCGATTACCGCTATTTCTAAAAACAACGAAGACCGGAAATTGGTTCCGAAAAAATTTCCGGGTTCTCTAGATCCGGTAACCAATTTATTAACCCTGATTTATTATATTAAAATCCATTTTTATACACTCGCAACTCACGTATCATACTCTAGTTGAGGATTCGTAGTTTGTGTAAAGTTACACTATACATACAAGAGAGTGTGACGTAAATATTAAAAAAAGTTAAAACTGATAAAAAATATGTACAATAGTATTAACTTTAAAAGGTATAGTTAGTATTCTAGAGTACAGTTTGGTAACGTTGTACGGGTTTAATACATTTTTATTGAAAATATTTCGGGCGCAAATGGATTATGATTTTGGGCGCAAATACGTTATAAAAAAGGTGTGATGGGCGCAAATGATTTGCACCGGCAAATGCAATAGAAAATCGAAAAAAAAGCTAAACTAAATCTTAAAAATCAAGCAGTTAAAATGAAAACATGGTCAGATAAAAAACTTCAATCAGCAGAAGTAGATGTTACAGTTCAATTTCCAGTATCCGATGTGGACAAAGGTCATGGAGATGATCAAAATAGTTTAGCTGTTGTTATACTCTATAATAACAGCTAAAATATTTCCATGTATAGAGTATTTAACATAAAATAATATATGGTTATTAATAGGGGTGAGCCGATCCTAGAACCGATACTTGGTATCGGCCGATATTGGTAGTATGGGAAATATCGGTATCGGTTTATTTTCAAAACCGATATTTGAACCGATACCGCAAAAACTACTTGTGATTATAATATTGGGTATCGGTTTAACTTTAGTATCGGTTCATTGTAAAGCCAAAAAAGTTGATTTTTTTTATGTAATATATTAAAAATCGTTTTTACTTGTGATTATAATATTGAGTATCGGTTTTATATATCGGTATATCGGGTATCGGCCCATCCCTAGTTATTAAGTCATTCATATTTTATTATATATGATAATTTTAATATTATTTCAGCTAACAGTTTATAGATATTACTGTTTAGGGATTAGGGAAAGACTTTTAAAGTTTTTAAACTCGAATTCTCAATTTACAATATGCCAAAATAATTTAATAATAATTGGCGAAGTTCCAGTGGAAAGTACATTTAAATCACTAACTCCAAAAAGTTCATTAAGTTGATAAGAAAATTAAATTTAGAGCATATATTACTGACAACAATGTAATCATAAATGTAGAGTTAATCATTAATTATTAAACATCAATAAAATACATTAATTTCTTAACCATCATGGTGCCAAATCACGTCTGACCTTAATCAATTTTGTGTTCTATTTTAAGCATTTGAGACATATCTAGTGTTAAAATATGTATCTATAAGATACTATTTAGAACAATTTCTCATTGTCTACCTGATCATTTTTGGTCACTCAATTGCTTGGACTTAAAAAACTTCATTGAATATTAAAAAGTTATATTTTTTTCTAGGTTCCACGATTCAATTTCGCATATATTTAATTGAGAATACATTATATCATTGTAAATGACAATCAAACGTTTCTTAATTTGTAATTTTTTTTTTTTTTTTTATCGAATCTGGACGAGTAATTAAGCATGGAACTGCTAAAAACGGTAAACATGAGCTTTGCAATTAATGCACAAAAATATTATATGTATTTGATAATAATAAAGATATTTTTTAGGTAATAATAGGTCAGAAATTATTTTCAAGAGGTAGATATAGAGTAATTTAATGTTTATTAAAGTTAGATTGAGGTACCTACTTTATATTTTTATAATAACAAAAATAATATTACTTTTTAATATACAATTTCAAATACAATTTAAATTACATTAGATATTGTTTCTTTGGATTAGTTATTGATTTTTGTTTTCTCGTCCAAATCAAATAGCCTCAAATTTTTTTTTTTTTGTATTTAAAAATGTAAGTTTTCACAAGGTATAAGCAATATTTTTTCTATTATATTTATTTTTTGTTTTCACTAAAATCAAATTGTTACCGTCAAATATTCATAAATTTAACACTGATAATATAATATATTATAAACTTAATTCGGATATGTTGAATTCAGTTAGAAGTTAAGTTGGTTACATTTTTATTAACCTATTAATAGCCTATATACCAGGGGCGGTCAAACGGTTGATTTCAGAGTCGATCATGTTAGAATTTATTTTTAGGCCACGTGCATGAAAATTAATCGTGGTGATTATGAACAAATTTTCGATGTTTTATTTTTTACTTTAGTTTATAAAAAAATTATCAAAATTATCGATCTTCTAAGGTGAAGTATATTTTTAGTAGATTGTGACCGAAAATAGTTCGACTGTTTCTGCTAAATACCTATTAATCTAACTTCATTAACATTTTAAATACCAATGATTTTCTTTATATATAATGCGGCCTGTTGGTCTAGGGGTATGATTCCTGCTTTGGGTGCAGGAGGTCCCGGGTTCAAATCCCGGACAGGCCCAACAAAATTTTATACTTTTTTTTTTATGTCACATTATGTCATTTCTCAAAAATTAAGTTACACAACTAGCATATTTCTACCAATCAATTGTTAATTTCACATTCTAATTATAAGCAAAATAAACATGAGTTATTCCAATTATTATTTATTAGTTGTAGTTACTTACTATACAGTTACTTCATATTAAATATTCTGGGGAATATAGATTATTTAACATAACCCATACAACAAACAAGAAAAACTCTTATATTGGAAAATGATTTATACTTAATACTCAATTTAATATTTAGTTAATGTTTTTAACCTAATTTAATTGTAAATTTTTTTATTAACTAATTCAAGTCTGCAATTTTTTTTATCCGCGAATTCGTACATGATGGTGTACAGCTACTAACGACGGCGCGATGCACGGAAATTATTGTCGCGAAAGCAGTTTCAATAGCCTCTATAATACGCGTATTTTCCCTGCCCCCTCCGTCCAACAAGCTAAATCATTACATTATGATTGAACTACTTCGATATCAGTTTCACTGAAACGTCAACCGTCATTGGAATTAGGAGGGATATGGGGCCTTAGTCAGCCCCGAAATTTCAGAAAAACATTTTAAACCCACTTTTACCTAATAAAATGTAAATTTTAGAAGCTCATATAATCAGTTTCATGAAAAATAAAAAATAGTTTCAAATTATTCATATTATGTAGTGTACCCATTTATATTTATAATAATTATGGTCACAATATTTAAATTTAAATTTAATATAAATTGATCATTTATTTTTACCTTGTGTGCTGAAATAAGTTTCCAAACTGCGTAGTCTTACAGTTTACTTTAATATTCGTAAGGTTAAAATACAAAAAATTAATTCTTAAAACAAAATCATTATTAAAAAAAACAGCAATTTTAACTTTACATAACAAATAATAAAATAACAATATAAATTTAAAAAATACAAATTATGTATAATGAAAAAAATAAATATTACTCTTTACTTAAAATTTGAATAAATAATCAAGTCTTTAAAAAGAAATTGTTAAATTTCTAATATTTTTTACTATATTTTTATATAATCAAGCACATCCTTGTGGTTTAAATAGAGTTTAACGAGATTATTAGTTATACCGTTATTCTCTATAATTATGCACATAATAAAGATACATTTTGTGTCTGCTAATTTCTGAAATTTACTTAATGAATAATTTTCTATTTTATCCTTAATTATCAATGAACAGGACATTGTAAAGATGGGACAGTTACGTATTGTTTCAGGTAATTTATATAAACTATCGACTGATAAGACATCTAATGTATCGTCTATGTCAATGACTAAAAACTTTGTACCACTCAATGTACTGTATTTCACACGTTTTATGGTAGATTCAATTATAGCAAGGTACATATTGTCAACTAAAGGGTTTTCTTCAAATATCATAGAACCAATATTTTTGCTTTTTAACAATTTTACCAAAGCTCTTTGTTCATCAGATATAGCAGTAACCTTGAAGTCAGTCAATGATTTAACATATGACAGTTGAACATTCATAGGATTTAACATTTCGGCAACATCAATGTTCCCCAACTGTAATGAAACCATACAAGGATCACCGTTTACTTTAATATTCATGTCAAATTTAATACCATCTATGTTTATAATATCTCTAAACATATCATTTATGTCGGAAAACCAAATTTCGTTCTCTTTGCCATCCAGCATTGGTGTATACAATGAACAACGTCTCACTAAAGGAGGGCACATGCATAAGAAATCGGTAGGTTTATAGAATAGCATACAATCTTCAAAGGTGCCAAAGTCCACCAAATAACAATAAGCACTGATTCTATCCTGAAGGATTTTATCTACTTTGGCTCTACACCAACAATTTAAATTACGGCTGAAAGTAACCACAATGGACCCAATCAAATCCTGATTCATCGTCAATTCAACTATACTTACATCCAAATCATTGGTGATCCGATGCATATATAACATTGATAAACTTTCTGAAAAAACATGAAAATATCTGAAAGAAAGAATATACTTAACAAGTACAGTTTCAATATCAGGTATAATTAAACCATTATCACTATAGTTTTTTTCAGTTAAGTTAGTCTTTAAATATTCTGAAGCTGGATTAAAGGACTTATGTATGAGCATAGTATTGCATTTGACATTTTCTTCAATATTGATTTCTTCTATTAATAACTCATTATTTTCAGATTTACAACTTTCAGAAATTAAAACGCTATAAATAATATCAATACAATTTTTGTCGTCACATGTCAAAGACACTTTATACGGTTCTTTGACACTGGAAGTTTTCATTTTCCACTTAGACATCTTCATAACATCTGAGATAATAGGTAAGTATATGGGATCATTGAGGTCTGAATCTACAATTTCTTCTATGCAACATTTATAATATACATTTTCATTTGATAAGTTGGCAGGAAGAACTTTAATTTTTATTGATTTACAAATACTACCATCAATAAGTAATCTAACAATTATATTTGTATTATCATTATCAGTTAACACTTCAGCCTGATACCATACACCATCTTCTCTATCTGTTAATGCTGCTACTATTGTACCTGCAGGTGGCTGTTGAGAAAAATCTTCTAATTTATCAGCAACTGAAGTCAAATCATTATTTATATTTGCATCATTTAAACAAACATTTTCATCGATTTTCTGAACATAAAATGTATCAAATGATTCAAACTGTTTAACAATTACTGTCCACTCTTTAACTGATATTGTTGAAGAAATTTCAGTTTCATCTAAATCCTCTGAAAACAATTCCACTTCAAGTAACGGTTGAGTACATGATATCAGCTTACATCTAACATTTTTGTTGAGAAGTTTTTTAATATTTACATTGGACACCACACAACAACGCAAGGCACAATTTGGTATATTTTGAATTTGACTAACCAATCTAGTAGTTTTCAAAGCGTTGAATCGTTCACCAGAATCAATTGATAACATATTTCCAGTTTCACTGTCTTTATCTAATATTAGAGCTCTACACCACTCTTTAGTTTTTGAATGCAAAGCAGCACACAATGAACCAACTTCTGTCACTACTGGTATTATTTTTGACTGCATTTGAACAAGTGAGTTACTGATGGTCTCCAGTGTACCAAAATACAAATGAGGAACAATCCAACAGTCATTGATTGAATTAACACACGTAACTTTTACTAAACATCCATTTTTAAGTGTTTCCATTAATTTTTCTTGAGTATGAATTGAAGTCATTTTGTTTGGCATAGCAATAAGTGTTCCATCATCTTCCACAGACATATTGGCTAAGAACATTGTTTGAGACATATTAGATGCCATAGGAAATGTTTTAACAGTAATGAGAAGTGCAGGTACCAATGCAATTTTAGATTGTTTTAAACATTTTAATTTTTTCATTTCGACTTGCTTTTCATATCCAAAATCAATGCAATGTACAACAGCCATTTTGGAAAATATTGATTCAACCCAACATCTGTAATATTTCCCATGACTTTCAAAGAAACAAATATCTCCAGGTACTACAGATTGTTTATTTTCCACTTCTTCATTAAATTTTGATAAGGTTTCAGACATTTTTTCAATTTTTAATTTATCTTGAGATCTTTGCAAATAAGTTAAGTCACCATCAACATGCACAAATGATATGAGTTCAATTCCACGAACAATTGGATTGGAAAGTGGCGTAGAATGATGTTCTTTAATGGATACCCATAATCTATAAAATTAGAAACAATTTCTGTTCATTTCTTTTTGAATATATTATTTAATAGTTAGGTTTGATTAACATATATAAACCATTATTAATAGATATGTTGAAAGTTAACAACTAAATATAATATTTAGTAGCAAGGGCTTACTACTAAAAGTAAGTAAATTCAGTCGCAGGTGACATGCAGCACAAGTCACAGACATGGGCTGCATTTAGCCTAAGACTGAAATTTCTTTCCCACATGAGACACACATACTATTTTTTGTCACACTTTTATTATGGCAATAACAATAATGAGTAACACAATCGCTAAGCACGACAAGTAGAAAACTTTTTTCCACCTACTAGTTGGAAAAGTCACTTTCCATTACATCTATTTGCATCAAAAAAATTGCAGTGCACATGTGACATAAAATATATTAAAATTCTTATTTGACTAAGATCAAAATATTAAAAAGAAATTAGAAGAACTTGCTTTCCATTGGTGTCAATTGATTTAACAGTTACATTATATAATTTTTTTTCAACAATTTTCATATCTAATTCTTTATATTCTAAATGGCAAGACAAGCAAAGCTGAGGTTTTCTCATTAAATCATTTGTGATTGGTCGAATCTAAAAAAATTTAATTTTAATAAGCTATACACATTTTTAGTATTATATTTATTTTTAGTTAATTAATTACTTGTTTTAAAGACACCTCAGTCATTAAACCAATATCAAACAAATTCACTATGGCAGATTTATTTATACTTATTATTAAGGCTCTGTACCACTGATTATTATTAACTGTTGCCAAACAAAATGAATCTTGTTGCAAGTTATTAAAATCAAGATTCTGTAAGTAATTTAATAAAAAAATCAAATTTACAAAACAAATAATTTTTAATAATATCAATGAACTAACCGTATCATTATTTATATGCAATAATATTTCTTCTTCTAATTCATCAACAGTATTTGGTTCAGGTTGAATGCATAGTTGAAAATGATAATCTAATACATATGAGAGAAAACTTTGGCTTTTTAATAGACTTTCTTCGTATGGATTTTCATCTAAAAATTTAATTTTAAAATTAAAGTCAAATATTTGACAGTCAAAAAATATAATCGAAAAACTAAATAAAATAGTGAAGAAAAAACCTGTTTTTATTGCAGCACATAAGCGTTGACCAATTCCAGACTCCAGTATAATTTCAGAAAGATCAATATTGGTATCTTTTTGAATCATTTGTACAAATTGTGTACCAGACTCATCCGATTTAATAATTAAAACCTTATAAAGTTGCTTTTTGTCAAAGTATGGTTGCAACATTATTGAAGTATCAACACTCATAGAAGGAAACCACATATTATTTAATGAACAGTCTAATACTAATTGTGCCGGAAAATTACAATCACTTTCAATGAAATTGTACAAAATTATGTTGTTGAACATTTCATTTATCACTTCATTTCCTTCATCAACTAATAATAATTTAATTTCTATAGGAACATAAAATTTTAAATTTTTGTAATAATTAATAAAAATAAAAATATTGACTAGATAATCCAATTTACTAACTTTCAATTCCTGAATCCATGTCAATAATTTGAGCACGGTGTATCATACTATCTGATGAATTTTGAAAAATTACATACATATTTTTGACAAGATCATATTTACTTAAAACATGACGTAAATTCAAATTTGACTTGATTTTGTTCAAATATATATCAAAATTTGAGTTATATTGTCTCACACGAAAATTTAATGGTGATTTATAATTAATCAATGAAGCAATAATTTCTAGACCATTTTTCATACTTTCTCGGCTTAAATACATTATTGGAATTAACTGAACAAAAAAAAAAAATAATTTAATTTAAATCAAAATTAATAAACAAGAATTAAAATAACACTCAATAAATAACTAATATTTAAAAATAAAATAAAATAAAAAAAAAAAAAATACAGTTGAATCTTGATTATCTGAACCAATTAGCAGTATCTATCTCCAAATCTACTACAAAGAAAATAAAAATAAAACTTACATTCTTTTGTTCTTTTTCTTTCATTATTAATTCTTCTTTTCCTTTCTGAATTCCATTTACATTTTGATTATTCTAAAGCATAAATTTTTAAATTTTATAGAATAAATTTTTTTTTATAATTCTTTTTTGTTACAAATTCAATCTATTACAAAAAAAAATAAATAAAAAAAAATTAACTTACATTATTTTGTTTTTTTTCTTTGATTTCTATGTTTTCATTTACTTTTAAATATAAATGTTCTGTTTCTTTTGCTTTCTGAACTCCATTTTCATTTGGATCATTCTATATTACAAAATTAAAAATTGTGTTGAATTTGAACTTAATAATCAATAAATAATATTTTTCTTCATTCTCACCAAAAATAAACATAAAATAATATATACCTATCAATTAATATTTAACTTATAAATACACAACATAAAATGAACACACACAAATCTGTCCCACATATATTTACATGATCAGTATTTTATTTCTGTAAGCCATAAATTATAATAAAATGTAACATTATTTATGTGTATTTATACCACAATAGTCAACAATAATAAAAAAAAAACCAATCTTTTCAAAACTCTTACATTTTTTTTAGTTAGCTAATCCATAATATGTGTTTAAGATATTAAATTGAGTGCAATTTTTAATTTAAAATTTTTTTAGTAATATTTTTGTATTTTTATATAGTGGAATTACATTATTTTGAAAAACAGAGAAACATGTTTATTATTAATAAATATTACAAAACAAAATTATCTATTTTCAATAGACAAAAACCTATGATACGCTTTTCAGCTGCAAAAGTAACTAACAATTAAATAACCCAAACATTTAAAGAGTTAAAAATAAATTAAGATAATAAAATACATATCAGTAAACTAACATACAAAAAGTTCAATACTTCTAAAATATTTCAAAACATTAATCTATATCAATGAAATATTATATTACTTTAATTTTCATTATATAAATATATCCTTACAATGACTTTGCCTAGTACTACTACAAAATTATTATTCCAACAATTATCTACACATTTTATTTCTTCCTGAAAAAATTAATACTTTAATCATAAAAATTCTATAAACGTAAGTATTACAGAAATAATTAAACCTATTTCTATATTTATTGTATAATTGTAGATTTTAAAGAAAAAAAGTTATAAATTTAAGTTATTACTATATAGTTATATACACTACCTGTATAATTAAAAAAAATTAAAACACAAATTTTAATATCAGATATCAATTATCAAACTGATAAATTATGATGAAAAAATTAAAAGCAATTTATTTTTAAATTAAACATTAAACATACCTAATAAAATAAAACTTAAAGAAATATAATTAGAAGAATATTTTTTTTTTTCAGAACAATATGGATTTAACTCATAAGTGTAATTATACAGAGTTCAAAAAAAATTTGAACTTAGTTTTAATCTGTTATATAAATTGAATGTAAGATATTCAGAATATTTTTCAATAAAAAGATCTAGCAATTTAATAATAACTTACATTTAATTCAGTTATTGAAAATGCTGTTAATTTGCTGTATGGTATTGAGCATTGATCATCAGTTCCCATAAAAATATTATTTAATGAATCATATAAATCAATAAAATCATCACTTTGTTGTTCAAATAATTTCACTTTATACAGGCCAAAACTAGGATCCATTTTCAATGGTAACATTTGAAAATATTTTTGATTTAACATGCTTTCTAAATTGGTGTAATTTGATTTATCTAATATCACGTTCATTGATCGCATTTCAATTAAACTGCAACTAAAAAATAATGATAAAACTAATATTATTAATAATATAATAAATAATTATTCTTGAACATTAAAACACATACTTGGATGGTATTTCAAAAACTGCTGTTCTAGGTACATATGTCTTTAGTCCATAATCAACTAGATCTATATAAAGTGTTTCAATTTTAACTTCTAAAATTATGGCTCTAACCAATTCATTATTAATAATAATCAAACAAGGAGTATGTACATCTACAATGGATACCAATTTTAAACTCTGTCTGTCTATTGAATCTAATAAACTTTTTAAAATTCTAGAATCTGTATCCTTAAGTAAAAAATTAAAAACAAATAATGAATAATATTTATATATATATTAAATAAATATATAGTGTCAATGCTTACTAGTATTCTGACTGTTAAAAGAACTACATCATTTTGTAAAGAAACTCTTGAAATAGCTACGTCTATTAAAGTAACATAATCTAATTTTTGATGTCTTAGATTTAAGCTTAATGTTGATTCTTTCCATGGAAGAGTGTAACTATTTAACAGATCATTTTTATTGTTTAATGTAATCACTGAAGACATACTATTAGCAATGGAGCTCATAATTGCTATATCAATAGTATCTGCCAAGCCACTTTCAATCAACTTCTTGTCAATGTCATATATTGTCACAAATGTAATACCACCAACCTCAAAATCTTTTTGAAATTTGTAATATTTATCACTCAGAATATCATTTAATTCTTTGACAGATTTACGTTTACTTATGAATGTACTTAACAAAAATGTATGAACTGCAGTTTTTTGATACAGAGTATTTAAAAGCTGCGGATCTGAGGTATCCATAGTGACCTCTCTAACATTATTACATGGAACCACCATTGTTCGGCCATAATCTATCAGCATTATAGTAAGAGTTTTTGATACTAAATCTGAATTTAACACTTGACATCTGTACACTCTTTCTTCATATTTAGCTTTCCAAATGTATATGTACAATGTATTCCCAAGTAAATCTAATTTATTGAATTCCTTTAAAAATATATAGTTCTATAAATTGTTAATTTAAATTAAAATATGGTTCAATATGATACCTTTGAATAATTTCTATAGGTCTGTACAACTTTTTCTAAATTTGTTCTCTTTTTTGAATAAAAACATGCCCATATTTTTATAAAACATCCTTGAAATTCAGCATTAGTTATATAAAGCTCATTTAACAACATAGGAACTACCGACTTCTCCTTTATACCACTTGGGGTCTTCATTGAAAAAATTATTTTTATAAGTAAAATTAATATATTCTACCTAAAGTTTAAGATAAAATATAATTATTTATAAATATAAAAGTAACCTGTAATATAATGTAATTTTAAGTTAATTATATTTTGAATAATTTTATATAAAATCAAATTTAGAACATTTCAATATATTTCATTTTTAATATAAAATTTCATGAAATCAATAAATTATAATAGTTCGTGTTCTACCACCGACCATATAACACGTGTGCTCTCTAATAACGTTTTATAGCTCTTGATAGGACGTACACACCCCACGGCTGGCATTACCAGGTAATATGATTATATACCCATTTAATCGAGTTATGTAACGCGCTCGCCTTATTAATATTTATAATGAATATAAACTCCTAGGGCATCTCGCCCATTACCAAAAGTACTCTACAAACTAAATCCCTCACCTTCAATATATCAAAAAAAACAAAGTGCACCTACACAAAAAAATCCTAATTCATCATCTATAAATTCTTATCAACACAACAAATCCATCTCAAAAACAATCCCGACCCCGCACGACAAAAATTTGCGATTGTCGAACTCGTCCATCAACCATTCCCCACCCGTCACGCCACCAATGAATGAACATCAGACCACCCTTTCCCGTCTCACCATTAATACATCAATCTCCGCCGTTATCGCAAACAATTATTCCACACTAATGACCCTCTACCGTCAACGGAACACTACTAAACCCGCAACTACCTACACAAACACCAGCATGAACTTCGCTACGGCGACCGTCACGGAAAACACTCCAAGCAGAGAACAAGCGATAGTGTTCAATTCTATCGACGGAATATCTCAGATCGATTACATCAGTGGTGGCCAAACTACGACCCGCCATCATTTAACCCTTTCGGTACTGGCGGGACGTTTAGGTCCCGGACACTTCAAATGTCAATAGAAAATATATTATTCTATAAATTGGTATGTTATGGCCTGGTGGGACTTTTGAGTCCCGTTTAAAAATGGAAAAAATATATACATACATGTACATCGGTATAGAATATTATTATTAGCTCAACACAGCTAGTATTTTTTCTTGAAACCTTATCTATCAAATCATGATTTTGTTTTCATTGTTATTATGACTGTTACTAAATATAACTGTTACATGTTATTCTAAATCATTGAAGTACTTCTAAATAGTGTTATCGAATATTGTTTGTGTCAATATAATATATATTTACGAAAATAATCAACATTTTTGTCACGGGACTCATATATCCCGTTAGTATTCGACAGTTGTAAAACGGCGGGTCGTGTGTTCGTAATAAAGTATAATATAATATAGTCTTACGTACGTACGTCTCGTATATTTCGTTATCAATTTTTATTGTAAATATATTTTTTTCTGGATTTTTTTTTAAAAATGAGTAAAAAAGATCAAGATATCGAAGAATGGTTATTAATGGATGTTCCGGATGATCCAGAATCTGAGGACGAATATAATTTAGATGATGGTGATACCGATGAGCAAGCCCAACAAGAGGTAATTGAACTAAGTAATTTTTTTTTGCAAAGTACATGCAAAACCGGTGAAAATGACGAGGAACCATTAATAACTGATAATTCGGATGTTATTATTTTTGATTTTCCGGAATTTGACTTTTCTCATCAAACCGAGGACGTAAGTCTAAAAACCACTAATACACCAAGCTCTTCTAGAACTTTGAGACCACGAGTATCAAATTCAAATAATTTGTCCAATACATCTATTTCTGGCCATGTAAAACCTGATAATACACAAACACCAAAACATATCGATAATAATATTATAGAACTTGCTGTTAATAATACTTTTGATAATACTCCAGATCCTGTTGTAGTTAATAGGCAGTGGCGTAAAAAAAATGAAATTACAGCTGCTTTACCAGATTTTGAAAAAAGTTTAGGTTACAACCAAGTGATGTTTGGTGACTGCAAAACGGCAACGGATATTTTTTTAAAACTAATTAATCCTATCATAGAAAATATTTTGGACCAGAGTAATTTGTACGCAACTCAAAAAAATAAAAATCTCAATCTACACGAAAATGAATTACTCTCTTTTTTTGGAATTAATTTTTGTATGGGGTATCATAAACTACCTTCATATAAACATTATTGGAAGGGGGCCAAAGATTTAAATGTGCCAGCTATTTCCGAAGTTATGACAAGAGATCGATTTGTAGAAATACTATCTAATATTCACGTCAATAATAATGAAAATATTCCTCAGAACAATAAAGACAAATTGTTCAAATTACGTCCTATGATAGATAGTTTGAACCAAATATTTTTGAAGTCTTCTTCTGGAACTCGTGAACTTAGTGTCGACGAGTCTATGATTAAATTCAAGGGTCGCAGTACGTTAAAACAATATAATCCCATGAAACCTATAAAAAGGGGGTATAAATTGTGGTGTATTGCAGACCAGAACGGATATATTATGAAATTTTCGGTGTACCAAGGAAAAAACGAAACGTTAGAAAAGCAGTTCGAGAACACTAATTTGGGAGAAAGAATTGTATTGCAGTTGACAAAACCATTTTGGAACGAATCTAGACTTGTATTTTTTGATAACTATTTTACAACTATTCCACTCCTGGAAAAGTTGAAAACGCAACACACACTAGCGTGTGGTACTATCAGACAAAATCGTAAAGGGATGCCACAAAATTTCAAAAAAGATTCTGAAATACCTCGTGGAGAATTTGACTATCGATTTTCTACTTCAGGTATTGGAATCTTCAAATGGAAAGATAACAAAGTGGTACATATTGCGTCAAACTATCACGGTAACGAAAAAATATTTGTTGATAGGACTATGAAGGACGGCTCTAGATTGAGCATATCGTGCCCAAATCCAATCAAAGACTACAACAAATATATGGGTGGAGTTGATCACGCAGACAGATTGAGAGCATTATATAACGTTGACCGTAAATCCAAAAAATGGTGGCTTAGGATTTTTTGGGGACTGTTAGACATAACTTTTGTAAATGCGTATGTCATTTATTGCGAAATGTTTGAAAAAACGGATGTATTTGATTTCCGTCGATCAGTTGCCCTTGGTCTGATGACAGCTCGAAATACACCATCAAGAAAATCTATAAGCCTGAAAAGGTCAGCTCCACAGACGCCATCAAATCGAAGAAAGAAAACTTTATCCAACTCCAAAGACGTCAGATTAGGCAACAGGTATCATAAAAATATTTCATCATTATACCATAACAAAATATTATAATACAAAGTTATTTTAATTTTATCTGCAGAGGTATTCATTGGCCAAGTTTTGGTATAAAGAGAGGTAGATGTGAACTTTGCAGTGTTCGAGGAGTAGAGTCCCGGCCACTTTCTTCGTGTAACCACTGCCGAGTATTTCTATGTTGCAATGAAAGGAAAAATTGTTTTGTAGAATACCATCAAGTTGACATCGAATAATTTTATTTTTAAATTTATTTACTAAACTTTTATTAATTTCACTACAATTTAATTTTTTTTATATAAAATAACAAAGTAAAAATTGACAAGGAGTCCGTTTATTTTTGTGTTTGCTATCTACATAAAAATAAATTATGAGAAGTAGATTTCTCGTATTTTTTAATGTAAATAATGTATTTTATTAATTTTTATTGTAATGCTTATCACCCTGACGGGACTTTGAAGTCCCGGATAAAAAAGTAAGTGAATGGCTTAAAAAAAAATTTTGAAAAAAATCAGAGATCTTATTGAAATCATATTAAAAGATTCTGCCAAAAAAAAATTTAACTTTTTTTATTATTTCTGGGGGCCGTACTCAAAGGGTTAATATCTGGCCCGCGAAAGTCTTCTATATTATAGCACTTATTTGTATAACTGTAATATTTTGCATTTAAATAAAAAAAATTTAGAATGCATTTTTTTATGGCCCGCGATAAAAAGTTGTTTTTTATGGCCCGAGGAAAAAAAAGTTTGGCCACCACTGGATTACATAATCGCCATCGGTAAAATGGTCAAACCTATCAACATTATCTTCGTATCGCGTATTTCAAACCACCGTTTCTGTGTATTTTTATCCAGTAAACAAGTTCTTGATCATTTAAAGGCCCCCATACACGGTCAGTTTTGAATGACAACGTGATTGACATTCATGACTGACCGTATATGTATATGACTGATAATGACTGACGGTCAAATTTTATGACTGATGAAATTCAAACATGTTTGAATTTTTATCATCAGTCAAGATGATTGACATTCATGATTGACCGTGTATGTCTATGAATGTACAATTTATCAGTCGATCTAGTCGAATTGTGTGGAGCAGTCGAGTCTTGTTTTGTCTTTTTTTGTCGTAAATTATGATCAGAGAATGAGTTTTTTTTCGTCAACCATTCTTTAACCCAGAATCTTTTCTTTCTCTTTTTGGGTTTCTTTGCATCATCACACGCAAGATAAATGGCAATACCAATAAGTGCATCTTTATCCATTTTAATAAATTGACAAACTCAAAAATATTTATAAAAATACCTATCAATAAATATAGGTATATAAAAAAATTAATCAAATGTACACAGCACAAAACAATACAAAACAGCACGAATAAGTACTTATTCGTAAAGTGTACACTTTTGAACTGACAAAAAAATTGAATGATTGTCATTCTTGATTGATTGTGTATGGAAGTTATCAATCGTCAGTCAATGATTAGTTTCGACTGTCAATCACGTTGATTGTAATTCAAGACTGACCGTGTATGGGGGGCTTAATGCAACAAACACAGACTATTAAAATTAATGACCGAGTAATTCAAATACGTAGACTTGTTAACCCGACTAAACGCATTGTCATATCTAATGTATGTCCGTCAATCCCAAACCGAACAATACTTAACGCATTAAAACTTATAAATATAAATCCTACTTCGCAAATTAACCATCTAAAAGCTGGTATCAACATGGAAGGCTACGGGAACATCATGAGTTTTCGCAGACAAATGTACATTACACATGAAGATATTCCCAAACTGCCTAACTCAATGCTAATCACCCATAACGATAATCAATTTAGAATATTCCTCACAGATGATACGTTAACTTGTTTCTTATTTAAAGCTGTCGGCCACACGTCCAATAACTGCAAAAAAATTCCGAAATATACTCCCCAATCGAATCTATAATTAACACAAATTTAATCAACATTCACAACATCAACGAAACACAACCTACGCCTACAAATGATGACCCCAACCTCTGTGCCACCATCTCCCAACCTGACGAAAAACAGAAACCCACAATCATGGATTTGTCATTAGATACTACTCTTGAGGCACATCGTATATCCGAACATAATGAAGAACTCCCATCAATGCTAACACAAAATGATACACACAAAATACCTATCTCCGACTCATCGCCTCTAAAACCACCAGACTCCTCTAATTATCAAATAACCACAAAAACCACGGTCAAAAAAGAAAAAACAATAAAGAAAAATAAAATGCGTTCTAGATCAAATTCATTCAATAGATCACAAAACTCAAATTCGGATGAACAAAAAAAACCAATAGAAAAATTCATTTCACTAAATGAAAATCTACTCATCTCTTATCTCCAATTCTCATACATACTAGAAAATTTTAAAAATAAATCTATAAACATCCATTCATTCACCGAAGAGGTAAATATTGGTATACTCCCATTAATGGATATAATAAATCAAATCAGGCCACTAGTTACTGATCGATCAATAAAAAGCCGACTCACTAATTTGTCAAACGTCCTCTTCCAAGCCCAACCCACACCAAATAAACATACTTATAATATATATAAACAACTCCTTTTTAGCACTATTACCCCTATAATACATCGAATACAATATGATAAATATTATACAATGGAATATGAACGGGTTCTACTTAAAATCTGCAGAACTCCAATTACTTATTAAAGACTACACTCCCACCATAATATGCCTACAAGAGACAAACCTCACAGACAAGAATAATCCTTCGTTATCCTAATACAACACCTGATGGTGGGGTAGCAATTTTCGTCATTCAAGAACACCCTAGTGAAAAAATACACATAACCACCAACTTGAAAGCTGTCGCGGTATCTATAACCCTACCCCATAATAAAATAACCATCTGCAACCTCTACCTCCCTAATCAAAAAAATTTCACACTCACTGACATAGAAAATAACACCCATCAACTCAAACAGTCGTTCATAATAGTTGGAGGTTTCAACAGTCACAGTCCAAATTGGGAATCTCAAAAAACCGACTCAAGAGGTAAAATAATTGAAGAGCTCCTAACTCAAGATAATTTAGTACTATTAAACACCGGCCAGCCTACCAGAATAAATCCCTCTGATGGGAATTTTTCCTCTATTGACCTTTCCATATTTAATAGCTCCCTTGCTCACAATCTTGAATGGAAAGAACTCCCAGATATCTACAGCAGCGATCATATTCCCATCCAAATAACTATAACTTACTCGTCAAACAAAAGACTTATATTATCCTCCAAGATGGAAAGTTAAAGAAGCTAATTGGAACCTATTCAATTCATTAATCGAAAACAGTATACCTACACTCAAACCCCCTACCAAAGAAAATATCGATGATGATGTAAACCAACTCTCAAAACTCATCACTGACACTGCAAAAATGCCCATAGGAATAGCCAACAACAAACCAAAAAGACCTCGGGTTCCATGGTGGAACAACGAAATCAAAACATCTATTATAAATAAAAATAAATCCCTTAAAAAATACCAAAACCCACACAACTCAAATGATTTCATAGAATTAAAACTACATAGAGCACGTATTAGATTTTTAGTTAAACTCAGTAAAAGCCAAATCCTGGAAAACCTACATATCCAGCTTAGATAGCCAAACCGATCCCTCAGTAGTGTGGAGTAAAATTAAATCCCTCAAAGGAACCAACCGACATAGCAACATTCAACTGTTAGACAACTCAAAACTCATATCGACACCAAAGGAAGTGATCAATTCTATCGGTGAATATTTTCAAACAAATTTAAGCAATTCCAACTACAACGATGAATTCCTAATAAATCGCCATCGATATTACTTCCCACAAAACACAATAGACCCTAACGATACCACACAAATTCTAATCAACTCCCAAATAACCACGGATGAATTAGAAATGGTATTGAGAACCAACAAAAGAAAAAGCCCGGGGCCAGATGTATCCCTTATATTTTTATTCAAAATTTACCCCTCAACGGTATCAAACACCTACTTAACATCAGGTTTTGTAATCCCAATCCTCAAGCCCAATAAAAATAAATAAAAAATAATACAAAATAATATCTCACCGAAAGTTATCGCCCCATCACTTTACTTAGCCCACTATGTAAGTTACTTGAAAAAATCATCAACTGTCGACTCATCTGGTTCCCTGAAAAAATTAATTATACATTCCCTGAACCAAACAGTTTTAGACAAAATAGAAGCACTCTAAATAATCTTCTAAGTATTAAAAGAAATCGAAATAGCTAATGACAACAAACAAAGTTTAGGCATGATCAGCTTCGATATTGCAAAGGCTTATGACACCACTTGAAAACCCAGAATAATGTACATACTTAACAAAATAGTATGTAAAGGGAACCTACTTAACTTCATCCAAAACATATTCCTTTCAAGTTAAATCATCAAACTGCTTATCTGATACACACATACAAGAAAATGGAGTTCTTCAGAGTTCCACAATATCCGTAACTCTTTTTCTTCTAGCCATAAACAACATATCCAAGCAAATACCTAAACCAATCATTCCCATGCTTTACGCTGACGATTTCTCCATTTTATGTCGCAGCAGCAGTTTAATAACAATAAAACAAATTCTACAAGATGCCTCAAACTCACTACATTCAATAACAAAAACAAAAATAAAATGTCTATTAGTTTGAGCAACCATTTAATTGAAAATGACAAATATATTAAAATCCTCGGTATAACGTTCGATTCAAAATGTTCCTGGGCACTTCACATACTACAACTAAAACAAGCTTGCGCCAATCGTCTCAATATAATCAAAATTCTATCACATACCTCATGGGGAGCCGATTCTTCTGTACTTATCAAGATCCACAAATCCTTAATTCAGTCCAAACTTGATTATGGATCTCCTCTATTCTCGTCAGCTATCCATTATCCCCTAAAAAAGCTCGAAAATCTCCACAACTCAGGTTAGGTTAGCCGGGCAATTGGCGCATTTCAATCCAGCCCTAAAAATAGCATATCTAATATAACAGGAATACCCTTCCTATCACTAAGATGGGCTGAGCAAAAATCACTACTGGCAGCCAGAATCCATCCAAATATTTAAACACTACTTCAATGAAATCATTGCCAATACCGAACCTCATACACAGATTTACACAGACGCATCTATAACAGATCAAAGAATTGGAGCTGCAATCATATGTGGCACCACCGAAATTCAACTCAAACTATCTGACAAATGCTCAATATATACCGCCGAAGTAATAGCTAAACTAGAAGCAATCAAATATTTTACACAATCCGTCAACGATAAACGTTACATCATACTAAGCGATTCACTTAGTGCATTAAAAAGCCTCAACAATATAACAAACCCTACCGATAGAGCTAGAAGTATTCATAACTTTTGTCATATTGCACGTTCTGTCGGGAAACACATATCCCTCATGTGAAAAAGCCGACGAGGTCGCAAAAATTTCACACATATCACCTAAAGCTTTGCCAGGTTTCACCTGCAGCGACGCAAAAAAATACATAAATAATCTCAATACCGAAAGGTAGCAACAATATTGGTCAAATCAATCAACCAAACTTAATGAAATTAA
This sequence comes from Sipha flava, assembly GCF_003268045.1. Lineage (NCBI taxonomy): Eukaryota > Metazoa > Arthropoda > Insecta > Hemiptera > Aphididae > Sipha > Sipha flava. Next base: position 1,300,529 of record NW_020273018.1, read on the forward strand.
AAAATCAATACTCCCATGGCCACCCCTCTTCCGGCTGTTCCAGAAGACAAGAAACAATTCTAAACTGCCTAAGAATAAGCCATACGTTATTCACCCACCGCCACCTTATGGCAAGAGAGGATCCTCCACACTGTACTACCTGTGGCGTCCAACTCACCATCAAGCACATCTTCACAGAGTGCAGAAATAACCAGCAAGAACGTATGGAAACCCTCGGAGCCTCCCACTTATACGAAATCTTCAGTCCGGAACCAATCGCAACTCAAAAACTATTTACTTTTCTAAAAAAATCTACTTTATTTAAAGAAATATAACCTGTAGATTGTATAAAATTAAGTAAATGAGTAACTATGTAATAATCATTTAAGTTACTGTCAGACCAATGGCCATAGCTGCCGCGGTTTTTTGTTTTAATAAAAAAAGATAAATAAATTATAAAAACATGTTATTGATAATGAATAATTTATACTATGATATAAATGTCTCACTTACCAGAATACATAATACATCTAATACATTTAATAAAAAAGATGTTAGCTTGTTATCTGATATTAGATGAATATTCAGTAGTTTAAATAAGGATTAAACAAGTAATTTTCATAATTTAGTACAAATTAAGCATACTATTTAGTTTAAGCCACTAAAATGAAAAGAAACGACTAAAAATTAAATGTATGTATATAAAATAATTATAAAATGGGAAATTGGGAAACACAATATACAAAACTAAAAAAAATCAAACTCATAGTACATTCATGGCCATTATTTTCACATGTAAATACAAAAATGAAAGTCAACAGACTAGAATCAAACCCACATAACTTATACATAAACACCTGATGAGACAAAAATAACTTCTATCGATGCCAAAAAATGACAAGAAACTTAATCCATCTAATGTTTGCAACCATTATATAAAAACAAATATAAATATTCTTGAACTATATGAATTATTTTACTTGGATAAGACTGATCGTACACAAAAAGAGTAAAACTGTGTTAGTCATTTTTGTTTTAGTCAACTATAATCAATTTGTTTTAAATATGTGCACAATAGTTAGTCAAGACAAGACAAAATACAGAAACAAAAAATTAGTTACCAAAATGTATATGTGCTACACTCACAAGAGATAAGAGAAATAAAATTATAGGTTCAATGGATTCATCCATTAAATCAGAAACATATGTATAACTCATAATGTAATATTATTAATATTATTAATTAATATATATTTTACCATAATTTATCTTGAACCACTCTGTTATTATGATCTTTGTGATTTGTCAGATATTGATAGCCTTTTTTTCTACTAAACTTACCAATAGATCACCATCACAAACCATTATATTTTAAAATGGATACAATTTATGTATAATTATGTATTATTAATCACATTTGTAGTACAAAAGTACATTAGTATTAATTTGAATTGTACAATTAGTACAAAAGTAGGGAACAGATTTAAATGCAAATGTATATATATATTAGAACAAGTTTTTAGAAAACTGATGAGAACCGTCCCCAATCTAGATCATTCTTATTAAAACAACATTAATTTTATTTTGTATATTTTGCATATTTCAACGTTTTTATCTTAGTTTACATATTTCATACATATTTGTAGTTTTATAGTGCTTATTTTTATTTATAGCACATATATTTGTTTCACCTTATATTTTCACGTTCACAGCAACATAATATAGATAAAATGAAGACCAGTTGTTTTAGCCAAAATTATAATGACATACTCGTATGCAACATACAAGTATATACAAATTATATTAATAAAAATAAATTCATAATATAGAGTTGAACTAGACAAATAGTACAACTAGACGAAATTATGGAAACCGATCAATTAGTGCGTGCATTCGTGCATATATTTTTATATTTTTACGTGTAAAAAGTTCGTAAATTTAAAATACCTAAAGTTAAAACACTAATTATCGTTTACAAATATACGTGAATGAGTATAAAGATATTTTTAAAACCTACGGTTAAATTTTGTATTAAAATATTTATGAAATTTTTATATGATTTAAAAGAAAACATTTTTCATTTAATTAGAAGTACATATTCTGTAGCATATTACAGCATTTTTTGGAGCATATTCTGGGGATCTTTTGTGCATATATATCCGTTCCCTGGAAATAAGTATAATAAACAAAAAACAATACACACTACTATAACATTTTTTCATTCCTGTTTTATTTTGACTAATGCAAAATGAAAACCTTTCAGACGGAAACAGTAATGACATTTTAATATTGTTTTGACTGTCATATCGGTGAGCGTATGCAACGTAATTTCCTGTTCTATTTTTAACAAAACTGTATTAGGTCATAGATTAAATATACATATAATATATATATGTTACCGGCAATATGGATAATTCAGATATTTTGCAAAATTCCTAGGCATTATGCACTAAATTTTTTTTTAGGCAAAGTACAAAACATTTTATTATGTGTTATATTATATTAAGATTCTTATAATTATATATTATTACTCATATTACAGACAAAATTTAATTTTTATCTATAATTATATTATTACTATTATATAAATATTTTACTTAAACTACTATTTACTTATTAAAATATGATGTATAAAAGTGACATTTTGAAGTGCACAAAATATTATTTTTAAGGCAAATATATTTTTTATTTTGACACTTGGACAAACACATTTTAAAAACCCTTGGCCAATTCTTGTGGATTCAATTTTTATCAATTCATTATACTGTTCATCAGATAAAAAACTAGTATTAGTAGCCAATTTTTTTTAAAAAAAATGTTTGTTATATTTGTTATACAAATTTGACTTCATATAAATCGTATGCATAGTTGCAACACCAAAACGAGACACAAAGATGACGAGAAAAATTACGATATTGTAATAAAATTATTAGTAAGTTCAATATTGTATCTCAGAATTATTATTATAGTAGTAAAAGAATATTAATCTTTATTGCGTTAAATCGTGAACACACATTTATGATAAACGATAAGTAAAGTCGTTAATAGAGGATGTCCAAATTATTCTTCATTTTGTCTACTCCACGATTGGCATTATACATAATACCTACGCAAAGCTCGTATTATGTATATTGCCGAATGATTTTTGGCATTTTGTATAATGCCTAGACATTTTGTAAAATACCGGATCATCCATATTGCATATGTATATTTAATTTATGGTTAAGCTGACTAGTTAAGATTGTTAGGTCAAACTGTTTAAAGCAGCTCTTTTGGTGTGTGATCGAACTAAGATAATCATTAACCAAATATTAACATTTTTGTATTAAATTGTTCTATACTATATAAATTAATTTAAGGCTGATCGCCCACCAAAGTAACGTGACATGTATCAGGGACGTATTTATGGAAGGCGAGGGGGGCCGGGCCCCCTCCGAAATGAAAAACACCATTGTTAAAGATTGTTATTTTTAACATGGATATGTCTTAATGCCGGGGATTTCCGAAAATTTGTGGTGACACTGAGAATGTTGCTTGTGCGATAATTTAAAATTTTATATTTATAAAATATGATTATTCTTTTAAGAAAATATTTGGTGAATTTTGAGTGACTCTAATAAAAAAATTGTTTATTACAATGTAGTTTTTATACTTTTAAAAAAATAATAAATCATTAAAAAAATTGAGTTTCTTAATTCTCTAAAGATGTAAAGACAGTCGAGAAGTCTTATAGTGTTAAAGTAATTTTTTTTCGTAATAGTGTGAAGCGTCCTCCTTCCCTTACACCCAAAAATCAAATACATAATCGGCCCCCTCCGAAATAAAAACCTATATACACCACTGACATGTATTGTGGCGAGCGAAGTAACAAATGTGCAACAACCAAATTACAAGTAGTGTGTCACAACACCTACCTAAGATGTCATGTAACTAGCAGTACTAATACCAACTCAGTCGTCAATATGTCTTCAACATCGGACAGTGAAAATAAATGAAATTAATAAATGATAATAATGCAAATAATAAAAATAAGACAGTATCGGGTTTATTTATAACGAAAAGAAAATCAAAAAATTAAACGTGGATTAACTTCAATTATACTAACAAATCGATAAAAATCTTTAATCTACAAAAAATTAAAACTTTTGAAAATAAATACAATGAATAAATGAAAATAATTTTCAAGTGCTTATCACTAGAAAAATGGTTCCCAAACTTTTGAACTCTAAAATTTTCAAAAAACTTACAGTCCCCCTCTTCTATCACTTATATTTTAGAAAACCTTTTTTTAGTGATACGAAATAATTATAAAATTACCAGAATTTTGTTGTTAAAATAATTGTGCCATTTTAGAATCAGTAAAACTTAAAATAATAAATTAATTTAAATAAAATAAAGTTTGAGAGTGGAAGCCGACGGGAAAAAGGCCTCATGAGCGATTGATAAAAAGGTGGTTACTAGTGATGGGCAACGAAATCGAAATTCGATATGATATCGATATTGTGACACATTTCGACACCGATATCATTCTATAATTGTATGATATATCGTGATGTAAAATTTAAATTTTCTCGAAATACATTTTATTTTTAGCTTCTAAGCTTTAGTAAATTGTATTGTGTGTGTCGTGTAATAAACCATTAACTAATGACACTAATAAGTAATAATAATAAAGTAGTAATAAAGTTGGTACACGTGTAACTTTAAAAACAAGAAATAGATTATCTTTAGATGGAGTTTAACAATCTTCTCTTTTTGAATTTCTACTAAATGAAAATTCACTAAAACATCAGACCATACTTTGAAAGAAAACTATATACTTTTTAATTTTACAAAATACATACATTATAAAATTTAATTGAAAATTATATATAATTTACATAAAATTTATTTTCTAGGATGCAGCAATTGGGTTTGAAGATAAAGAATAAAAACAGAGTTGTTTTGTTTAGTTATGTTTATTTTAATAGTCATAATTTAAGACAAGATTTACAATAATATTTATTTAATTATCTGAATACAATTTCTTATTATTTAATAACCAATGTTTAATAAATAAGGAAGTAGTACGTATGGTAAAAGTTTACGATTTTGGTGTACCAATAATAAATATCAAATACGATATCGATATCGTACAAATTACGATATCGCGATACAATATCGGGAAAATCGGAACGATATCGATACACAATATATCGTTGCCCAACATTAGTGGTTACAGGTAATGGAAGACCTTGATTGAATGGGTGTTCAAGACTGGAGATAATTAGCTCGGGACTGAGAAAAATGGAGGAATTTAGTGATAGCGGTGAAAACTCTTAGAGTATTAAGAATCACATGAAGAATTAAAATAAAAATAATTAAATCATAAACTGTACAATATAATATAACTAATAAATTATTAGTATAAATTATTTTGTTTTCAATTTTATTGATTGTAAAATGACATCATTATTTTAACAAAATTCTCGTTATTTCATCATCTCTACACTCCCCCCGTACTGTATCAAAATTCCCCCTAAAAAAATTCCCCTAAAATTTTCTACATAATTTAAAAAAATTCTTTCACGACCTAATAAAATTTATTTATTTTATTTTATTTTCATTTTTTATCAAACGGACCGTTTTAAAAGGGTTCAGTATAGGTAATTATATTAGTGCGTGAATGCGAACCGTACACGTGCGCGCGTTGTAAATGATCATTTGGCTGGCAACACACTAGCGTTATTTTACCGCGCCACATTTTACTGCACATAAAAACAACTAACCTAACGGTATCAACGATACATAACAAACCGTCCGAACTGTCGCGAGATTATTACGGCTAACGTGAGGCCGCTCATTTGATTCAGTGCATATTAACAGGAAATACCTATCGCGGGGTATTTTTTAACGCACGGTAACGTCAAGGCGCACGCGACGGTTTACGAAATATCGCGCCATAATTTTACTGCGCAACACTCGTGTGTCGTGTGCTCTATTCGTTTTAATGTACTTTAACCAAACGCGCAATAAAATTACGGCGCGGTAAAAATTTCGCACGGTAAAATAACGCTGGTATGTTGCCAGCCTCAGTGTTATTAGTAGGGATGGGCCGATTATATACCCGATATTATAATCACAAGTAAAAACAAAGTTGATTTTTAATATATTACATAAAAAAATCAACTTTTTTGGCAAAACCATGAACTGATACTAAAATTAATCCGATTAATCCGACACCACAGACCGATAAAACCCATACTTGATATTATAATCACAAGTAGTTTTTGCGGTATCGGTTGAAATATCGGTTTTGAAAATAAACCGATACCGATATTTCCGATACCACCAATATCGGCTGATACCAAATATCACTTCTAGGATCGGCCCACCCCTAGTTATTAGTGCGGCTCATCGCCTATACCACCACCTTCGTCCTTTCATAGACGATGGTCGTATCGTTATCGCAATGCTATTTAAAAATAAAATAATTTTAAAATAATGTTTATATAGACATTGATTTTATAATATATGCACATAAATCTAAATTCATTTCAAAAAATGAGAGTTAAATTTGCTGAATTTAGTAACATTATGGCTTCAATAATTCGCACATGTGTCACTACAAATGAATTAGTAATTAGTGAAACAGCTTTAGCTACAGCACATTTTGTAGATTCTATGAACAGGCTTTTTGATTGTTTGAATAGCAGTTCTTTATATAGTAAAAATATTTATAACTGCGTCCTCCTATTTTGTAGGCATGTACAAGTTGTATAAAAATGAAAAAAATCACTCGACCTCCGTGTTTTAATGGGTTTACCCAAATGATGAAAAAAAAACATAACATCAGCTTTTTATTGACAAATCGCTTGAATCAAGATGTGTTTGAAAATTTATTTACAATTTTTCGACAGAAGGGGGTTACAATAGAAATCCTACGTCAAGAGTTATAAGAACATCGTTTAGTAGCATAGCCATTTATTCGTTAGTGCTTAATTGTATATTTGATACATGTGAAAACATACATATATACATATATTATATTTAATTTCTTATAATATTTTAAAAGGTATAAAATTATAAATTATTAGACAGAACACAGTTACTACTACACATATAATTAAAGTTGGTAGCGTTTACGTGGTGACAAACGACATTACTGCAATCATTTGCATTTACTTGATAAAAACCGGTTTTTAAAAACAGACAATTTTATTATTATACTATTATTAATAGTTATTCTTTCTGATATCAAAAACATATTTTTATCAAGTGGTATGAAAATTATTACACCAACATCTAGTAAAACAAAATTATGTCATATATTATATATGATTATTAGTTCGATTTCTAAGGGTAAACACAGGCCATCCGCACATTACGCCATAGGTTTCCAAAGTGTGCGCCACGATGTATAAGGGCACCGCGCCGTCATGAAATACTATCGGGTCTAACATTTTTCTTATGATTAGTCATGTTATGACTTAGAGAAGGGCGCCCTGAAAAAAACCTTGCATCAAAAAGGGCGCCTTGAGTCGAAAAAGTTTGGGAAGCACTGCACTACGCGATTGAGAAGCGGTATGTGTGATACACGCGCGATTTGAAGTCCAAGATTCAGGGATTAGTTATGATATTATAAATATTGATTATTAGGCTTTGTTTAGTTTGGTTATATACAGTTTTAAAACCGAATATCGGATATCGAATTAACGTATAAGTATGTGTAAAGAAAACAATTTAATTTGATCAAACAAAACACACTGTAGGGGGGGGGGCTATTGAAATGTTTGGGGAAGCTAGTTATTGAATATTCGACCAATTCAGATGATTAATATTATAAGTTGTACATAGGTTACTGATGGATATAGATTACTCACCGGGTTTCACATGAATGACGAGCGAACAGTTGAAAACGACACCAAAACAAAAAAAGATGAAACGTAATAACACTAACAACAGAATGACGTACGACAGGAAAACAAAATATCGGGAGACGCACGACGTCGAATGAATGACACGGGAAGAATAAAAATCCAAAACCATTAGATAATAATCTAATCCAGAGTTTCCCAAACTGTGGTCAGTGGACCCCAAGGATCCGCACGTAAACTGGAGGGGATCCGTGAACGTAAATTAAAAATACACAAAATATTTATTAATGTTTTTAATTTTAATTTTTACTAAGGGGTCCGCGATCATTTTTATTTTCTCTAAGGGGTCTGGTAGAGAAAAACTTTGGGAAACGCTTAGGAATCTAATCTAATGTTATCCATGGGTAAACATGCATCTCAATACATTTCGAAGAAACGCGACTATATTTAAAATTGATAAAAAAAACCCCAAAATATAAGCGCGGTATTTTATAGGCGCGCACATGGGAAAGCACGCGCTCAATTTATCAGTTTCTGTTAAATTCAGATAAATAAAAAACGTCCGAAGACCAAGAACCTGATGGGTTGTTTTCTTTGCTCAAGACATCAAAAATATAAAAAAGGACTCGATTTTTGACGACGCATATGACAGAGAGAAATGGAGAGATTTTGTGATGGCAGCAATGGACCTTAATGGACTGGCAAGCTAAGAAGTAAAAATAAGAAGAAAGATAATCAAATAAAACTGTAAATATTAACAGAGAAAGATCTATAATTTTTCTTGTTCAAAAATCGAACTCGAAGGAATTTAAAACTTTTTAATGATGGCTTGTAATGGTATTCACTATATAAAGTGGATTGATAAATATTGCGTACTAACATAATAATCAGCTATTTATCATATAAGTAAGGTTTGGTCATTTCAAAATGTGTGTGAATCTAATTATCTAGAATATTTCACTATATTTATGGTGGTGTTTCAGTGGAGTGTAATATTTTTGGATTAAATTTAACAAATATTAAGAATATGATTAAAATGTTAATAGTTTTTCAATTCCCTGCCTTATGTTATTGTCCCACTGATCATTCAAAATGATAAATTTGCATGGCTTATATTCTGAACAGGTTACTAACAGTTTTCGAAGCCACGCCCCTGGGAGGAAGTGGTTATTGCGCCGAATGGCGACGTTTACTTGCCGTTATGTTATAAAAGTTCCTCAGATCTACGGAAGACCATATGAACAATATCACTTGATGTTCAGATAATTCGAGAATTTTTTCAATGTAGGGATTTATGGTGGTGTTCCGGGGGAATAAAAATGTTTTCATTTAGGTTGTACTAGTATATATAATATTATATAAAATAATAATTTTCTTCGCTTTTGGAAACCAAAGGTGTTTTTTTGGGGTTACCTGGGAGATCTCTTCATTTACATATGAAAAAAGCTATAAATCATTCCTGACTCCGGACAAACATTTTGAATAGCAGCAAGCAATGAGCGTCACTAGAGTCCAAATTTTGAGGTAGCAAAGTTTATTTTTAGAAAGTGAAAATTTAATTTTTTATAGGTTTAATATGATACACTATCTTATGGTCCGTATTGAACTTATCACAAAATATAATTATTTTGGATACAAAAACATTAATATAGTAATATATGTACAGACTTGAATAATAAACATCGATTTTTAAAATCGGTGACTTTTTTTAGGATAGCAAAAATATACCCTTGCTATACCACAAAAATGTCTGGGGTAGCAAAGATACCCCTCGATACCCCTTAGTGACGCCTTTGGCTACAAGACCCTATCTTGCTTGGAGCTTGCACAATTGTTGTTTTTAACGTCAGTTCACCTCGAATTAAATATATTCTTTTTTAATAATGTGGTGAGCTGGACTCGAAAAACTGACTCAGCACGATTTAAAAACAAAATCCACTTTTGTTGCAATGTCGACTGCAATGGCCCAATGGAAACGAAAGGTTCAAGAAAATAAAACAATATTGCTTAGGCTGTTAAGAGTTTATTTTATTCATTGAGATTAAATATTCAGCATTTGTGCACATACGCCTCACATATGTCTGCTTAGAAGTTAAATCATTTAAATAAGTGTGGTGCTGCGTCCATCTTTTATACAAAAATACCCAAATTCAGTACCATAAGTGATTTTAGAACAAGGAAAAGTATCAAAACTTTTGGTTGTTTCAAAATACCTATTAATATTAAAAACATAATATCCGTAAAGCTAAAATATATGAAGGTTAAACAACTATTGGTAATAATATAGTTTTCACCTGTTAACGTTTAATAAAACAAAAAATCATAATATTAAAATAATATTTATAGTAAACAACTTATGAGTACAAGGAAAACAGGGTGATAAGGAAAATATCCGATACATAAATTTCAAAATAACCATCAGCGTATAATGCAAAGTGGTTGTTCCCTGTATATAAACTTTATAAAATTATTTTTTGTTGGTGTAAAATTCTATGTACAACTTATATTTTATTTTATTATTTTTGCTGTAATGTACGAACAAAGGCAAATTAAAAAAAAAAAAAACATAATATGTTGAATTAGGCTATTATTATTTAAATTGTGTTGTATGTACGCATATTGAAAAAAAGAGTTGTTATTTATTGGTTTATAAACTGTTACATAATCGAATGGTACACATCATTACAATTACAACCTAATGATACTATATTTTCACAGTTAAGCTTTTTTTATTTTAAAAATATAATTTATTATAATCATACAATCTCAATAAATAATTAGGCATGGAATGAAGGTGCAATATATCGGTAAACAAGTTCATTGCATTTAGCACAAAAAAATATTACACATGTTGTTAATGTATGCATCATTTAAGTAATAGGTGAAAAATAAAATAATATAGAATTTAATAAATGATAAAAATAATGCCATAAAATCATATAAATTTTAAAATACTTAATTTTCTTTCATACATTTATGTCATTCATACTCTACCTATTAAAAGAATTTTTCAATATTAATTCAATATATAATTTAATTTTTCATTTTGTAACTAAATAATAATTTAGTTTTCACCTAAATCACATTTCATGTGGGAGTCATAGACCAATTTTCATTTTTTTTTTTCGAATATTTAGTATAAATGTTTAATAATAATCAAACTAACAAAAATTTAACTTATATAAAATATTATACTAATATATAAAAAATGATAAAAATAAACCAATAATAATGAACTAAAATGATAAACATTTTAATATATTAACTATCATTATGATTAAATCTATAAAGACATGTGTTGATTAATTTTTTTCTTAGTGGTCCTTCATAGTTGTTTATTAGTTTTGAAAGTTGATTGTCATTTTCAATACATTTTGTTAAGCTCTCCGTACAAGTGTTTGGTAATTTCATATCAAAATAGATACATACCTAAAAATATATACTATAATATAATATCTAATATAATTAAAAATTCAGTTTTATTATGTTCAGTGGTATGGTGAACTTTACGAAGAGGCAATGGAAAATTTACTGACAAGTGACAACTACCTACTAACTAATCAAAAACACCTGCCATATAAATGGCTTTTGAGGGGTATTTGTTATAGAATATAAAGTATAGTCTATGCTAAACACCAAGGGTGTCCAACCTACAGTCCATCAAGCTATTCAAACCAGCCTGTCAAATTTACTAATATTTTTTCAATATTATTCCAAATTTAAAAAAATGTGCACATAAAATTATTTCAATATTTAGCTCCATTTATGTGCACAGGTATTTTCAAAAATTTAATACATCAAATCTAAGTATAGAACTAGTTTAAGTAACAATAATTTACACGTAACACTGTTGATTGGAACTATAAAGTTTGATGCAAAACATTAAGAAATTTTAAAATAAAAGCAATTCAACATTTCTCATTACATAAATACTCATATCTCAATAAAACAAATGTTGAATAATGAAAATAAAAATAAATATTCATTTTTCTAAAATCTAAATAAATCTTATATTTTCTTATCTATTGTTAAACTTCATTACCTCTCTATTCAATCTATACAATTTTAATCCGCAATGCCAAAACGTATCTCAAATTTGGCCCACCCTTAAAAAAATGTTGGAGACCCCTGCTATTGACTATAAATTATTGTACTACATTATATTATAGAATAGTTTATTTTAATGTAAACATGTTATGCACTATTTTAGAGTGGAAAAAAATGTAATTTATCGTAGATAGGTTAGTTGTAGTTAATATATTCATGACTCGTCCATCCCTAAAATATTCAGAGGCAATTGATGCTCAAATAAGCCTTCGCCTTACCACTGGTAATGTTCTTAATATACAAATTTAAACGTCAAACAATTTTATCATTTTCAATAATGTATTCAGACAATTTAATTGATCAAATATGGAAAATTTTCACCTCAAAAAATTTAATATTATTTCATAAATTTTACATACTTTATGTGAAATAGTAATAAATACAAAACAAGAAACAGGTTTTGTATTCGATCTTGCTGTATACATTCCAGAACAAAAAGCAGTAATAGGTTCTCCAAGTTTAAATGTTGAAACTTGTTTTTTCTGATCTATAATAAAGGTTTCTCCATTCCATGAACATGCTATTAAGAAATCAGAGCCACTTTCTGTTATAGACAACTTATTTAAATAAAACACTTCATGTTCAATGTTCTTAGACCTTTAAAACCAAAATAAGTATATAATATTTATTATTATTCATTATTTATAAATTTATAGTGATAAGTTTTACCATATAATTGATTCTTGTTTTGCCAACATTAATAAACCATCCGAAGTAGCAATGGCATAAAAATTATCATTTATATCATTAACATCATCTTTACTTTTATCTATCTTGATATTACCAATCATCTCTGAAGAAATTGAAGGATTACGAAGTTCTAAGTTAAATTCATTTTCATAATCAATTATTTTTTCACTAAAATAATAAATATGTACGGCTTACATAATTAAAATAATTTTTATAATAATTTGAATTGCCTTACAACATGAGCTCTGGAAAAGCAATGGGACAATAAATACGCAATGCAGTGACACCTGGTTGAGAAACAAGCAAACATGGTCGACCATTTATGTCCTTAATCATTATGATTGAACCAATTTGGTTACCACATTCCCACTTATGTAATGGAACTAGTCGCCCAGCAGCCGCACTTTGACTCCAACGATAAGATCGTATCACTCTATCCGTTAAACCAACAATTAACTCTAACATTCCATCTGCATCAATATCACCTAATAAAAGTACCTAAAATTATTATTACATCAACAAATGTTTTCAATACATAATGCATTTTATTTTTATTATTCAAAATATATACTTTAGTGTTTGCCGGAATTCGCTGAACATGTACCGGTTCAAGTTTTACAATACATTCGTCAGTTGTCTCTGATTTACTTAATTTCAAACATAAATATATATGACACCAACCATCACCGGATATAACTATAAGAGTATTACTACCACAATTCATTAAATCTCCAATAGCTATTGCCGTAATTATACCCAATCCAGATATTTTCTGTATTTGCCGTTGTCCTTTAAAAATATAAAGATCACCTTCCATGTTGCCAACAACTAATTCTATATCATTATCATTGTCAACATCACCTAGTGCAACGGCACTTTTAAACACATTTCCAGGTAGCTCAAAATCAAAATGATCAACAAAAGTTGCAATATTCATTTTGATAATAATTAGGTACGTTAATCTGAAAACAAAATATTTAATTTAAACATTTTTATTTTTTTCAATGAAATGTAATCTATTAATTTAGAATTATTACTGACAATATTGCAAGATAATTAGTTACCGAAATAGAAAAATGATAAAAATAAATAAATGCCTTTTAAAAGAAAGAGTTGATTATATTAAATTTGTAGATAACGATAGAAAATTAAAAAAAACCAATTTAACAAAATTATCACAAAAATTAAACCTAGTTTTTCGGCTAAAGATGTTTAAAATACAAGGTGTGTAAATATTTATTTACTTTATGATTCCCAACTAAAGCACAATGCAACTTTGAATTAGTTTTTATTTTGTCCTAAATATATTTTATCTATTAAACATTTTTCTGTTTTTTCGACGTCAAACAATAGCATATAATTGATACATTAAAAATTAAAGTATTGTAAATCCTTAAAAATAAAACTTAAACATTAATAGAGAACGAAATCGGCTATATTCCAGAAAAATAACACTACTAAAAACATGATATCAGTGTTTCGTGTCATATCACTCTTTGTTCTATGGTATTAACACAGATATCTATATTATTCATTATAATATAGATTATCTGTGGGTATTAACGGCAACACGTGATTGCTTATCATAATGTAGATTACACACTAGGCGATTCGAACGCCACGTTTCTCAAAAATGAAAAGCGCGCCAACACTTTATATTCTGTGATATACTAGTTATGTTTGAAAGGAAACATATCTACGACGTCCGTGTAGTAGGTAAAAACAAAAAAAAAAAAAATAATGGATTGCTTAAATATGCAAGAATACAAAAATGTTGTAGATGTATTCAAAAACGTAAAATATCGGAATCAGGGGTACAACGACCAGTAATAGTGATTTAATAATGTTTAGTATCTGTGTATTCGCATGCATGCTCTTTCATATACATAATATATTTAAAATCGGTAAAGTAAAACTTGCTAATAGTGCGCATTCAAGAAACTATGTATCTGCATTTGAATATGAAATCTGGAAAAGTACTTACCACCAATATTTCAAGAATTTTTAAACAAAGATATAGTTATTTGTATTTTTGTTTTTAATTTTTAATTTATTTCTAATTTTTAATAAATAATAATAAATACTTTTAATTTATATTTTACGGTTATTTAGTGCATATTTTAGCGGTTATTATTGTATTTTTAAATTCTTTAAGTCTAGATTCTATTAATTATAAATGCAAGATACTAAGTGCAACACTCATTGTAACTTATCAAATAAATATACTACAGATTTTAAAATTGATTATTTGGTATTCCTATTAACATGTTGACTGCTAATGTCAACAAGTATTTCCTTTTATTCAATGAAAAAACAACATAACTTTCAGAAATTTGCTTAAGTAAGAACCAAGTTGCAGTCAACATGTTGAAGAATTTATTTATAATTGACAATGTAAAAATATAATGATATAATAAAATAAACAACAATAAAACTGATAGTATAATGTAGGATAAGGTTATTAATTGACTACAATTGAAATAAACAAAAAAATAATAAAAAATATTTAACAATGATAAACAACAAAAATAAGTAAATATTTAAAACTTAATATTGCATTTAAATATTAGTTGCATAATGTGCACGTTGTGTGCAGACCCAAACAATCAGAATGAAATCCATGGCCACATCTAATAAAAAATAAAAATAAAAGTGAATACATATTAGAGTAAATATATTAGGATGTGACTTATTTGAGTAAAATACTCACCTGAATACAAACATGGGTTCCAATATAAATTTTTGTTTACATGAGGAACATATTATAGGATTCGATATACCATGTTTGGCTACATTTAACGCTTTAGCCAATTGATTATGTAAATCACCATGAAGCAATCCTTCTGATAACTTTAACATTTCCAATTCGTACTGACATTTATCAATTAAACCTAAATTTAATTTGTATTAATATACATTAATAAATATATGTTTAAAATCCTTAAATATAAATAAGTATGAAATATAATTAAAAACCTTATGATGCATTACACTTTTTAAGTTTGGACATAACTAAGGTATTTAGTGTATAATAATATAATACTTATTTTACCCATTATTAGATTCCTGAAATGACCAACAGTGCCTGTAGAACTATTTATTAGCAAATGCATTTCAGTGGCTAAATTAAGGTCACTGATATCCAAAATTTTTCGTAAATGTTCTAAATAACATAAATGACAAAGAAATAAAATATAATTCAATAGAAAGTAACATATAAATTGAAAATACCGTGTGATTGAAGACTAAGAAGACATTGTAATATTGGTAACCACGTAGATTTTGGATCAAGCACAGCCGATCCTCTTTGAGCTAATGCTATTAAAGCTTCAGTACATTCTTCAACAGAATTTTCCTAGGAAAATAATTAATAATTACAGTTTAATGAAAAATATTCAAGATAAAATTATATTTCTAATTTTATACAAATGTCTAATTTATTTAGCACAAAATCCTCAATGAATTGATGATGAGATAAAATTAAATAATCATCTGAGACACAGGTTTCTACATTATCAAAAGCCTATGTCAGATAAGTTATTCTGTAATCATATATGAAAAATTGCAGGAGTGAAATTCATAACAATAAACTATCATAGTTTTTGTTAAATCAAAAATGAATAACACTTTTTTTTTATGAAGGGCTACTTATAGAAAGTTAATTATACATAACTTATTTCTTATAAAACTTAAAATACTTATTAATTATAAAAGGCAATAAAAATTGTAAAGGTAAAAATAATTATTAGTTTTACTATAAGTCTACATACATTTTATTAATTAATTAAATTAAATTAAAAAAAAAAAAAAATTGATTGATAAATTTATGTAGATTTGTAGTAAAACTAATTTTTTTGAATATGTAAAATGTTTGTTACACATACACACACACACATATATATAATATTTATAATTGATTAACTATCTACTAACCTCTTGTATGGCTTCCTGCAGTTTATTGAATAATAAATCAAATGCTCCCTGAAAATCACCTAATCTTTCCAGCAACATTGCAGTAACATTATCCAACCCGGCTCCTCTTGTGGCCTAAAATTATTCAAGTTATAAAATTTCAATAGTAAACACATATATAGTTATCTCTTACAGCCATTGCTTTTGTTAAATGTAATGAATCATTAGATTTTACAAAATCCAATACAGCATTTGGTTCATACTGACATAAAAGTTCCATGTAATGAGTACATAGTGTAACATCGGAATTTATATATGGTCTAAAAATAAAATCCAATATTAATTTTAGTAAATCAAATGATAAACAGGTAACAGTATTACATAAAAAATAACATTACAAATAATAATCTGAAATCTTTACTTACATTGCACCTTTTAAGAAGAGAAATTTTTGATGATTTGTTTTTATTTGATTAATAACATCAGACATATATTTTTGATAAAATGTACCAAAAATTAAACCACATTTACCAGCATCTATTTCCAATAATACCTGTATTGAATCAATAATAATAAAATTTTATTTAATTTGTACTAAATAATGAGTAGATTAAAATCATAAAATAAACATTTATTAGATAAATATTTTAACAAAAAAAATAAATAAATTTTAATATTTTTATTTTATTTGCCTTTAAATTGTCATAAGATAGCTGTTCAAAATATTCTGGTTTTGAACTGATGAATGAAAATATCTGATGTTTTTTTGAATCATCAAGTATATAATATTTAAACATCTGACTAAAATCTCCACGTTCAGCATAAATATCTCTGCATACAGCATAACTGAAAAATAACAGTTAAAAATTAAACCTACATGATACAACTTACTTTTTTATTTAAGTTCTAACTCACAATTTAGCTTGTTCAGCAATTTTCAATACATCAGGATTATCATCAAAAGCACCTGAGCGTATTAGTTGAATAAATGCTTTTTCCCGATCTTCAAAAGGTGTGGTTTGTTCTGAAGATATCAACATTGATATAACAGCTTCAAAGACCTTTTTATCCGGTTTTATACAATTATCTTGTTCTTGTTGCCATTGTACTATAAATGCATATACTAAACCCAGTTGATTGGACTAAATATAAAAATTGTTTAGTTGGAAAATATTCAATTTTAAATGTATCAAGTAATAATGTATATGCATACTTTTAAATCTTTGCTATTCATTGTCAGAGATGATAAAATACAACAAATACGTTGTTTTTGCTGACTTGTAAAATGATGATCAGAAAATGCCATAGAAAGTACATTTAGAAACTCAGTAGTATTGAATTTAAGCAAGATTCTATAGTATATACAAAAAATTAAAAAATTTCATACATATATTTTTAAATAGTTATAACTACATTCGTTTAAAATATATTTACCTTAAATATGGATATATATCTTCATCATCTTTTGATTTTATACTGTGTTGAGAACAAAGGAATTGTACAATATTGTTTCTCACCACATCCTGTAAATGTTGAGGTATATCTCCTCTATTTGGATAAGCAATTCCTAGTAAACATCCACTCATATAAATCAAAATTTTGTTTCCGAGTTCTATAGTTAAATCTTTATACTCTAAAAATACACATACATTAATGAATTAAATATTTTAAATAAAAGTTTATTCTTTAATTATACCTCCATTTGATGATGTAGTAATTTTAGGAACAAGTTCTTGTAAGGGTGCAATATAATCTTCTAATGCTCTTGTCCAAATACTTATGAGACCATCATATAGTGAATGACCCCTTGCTAAATGTAGAGATTGTTCAATGTCTAAACATTCAACTTTTATATTGAGCATACATTTTTCAAGTTCCTGCATTATAAGATTAAACTTACTGTTGAACAATAAAAGTAATTAAATTAAAATACCTCCAATTGATTAGTTTGTGAAAGGTATGCAAATAACTTTTGAACTATAACTGTTGGCACTTCATCAAATTGACCTTCGAATAAATAATTCTTTAAACAATCCAAATATACTTTATAAGCAGATTCAATTGACTCTATTCCATCCCATAAACGATCAAATAATAGATCTCTGGAAAAATTAAATTTATAACAATAAACTATTCTAAATCAAAGATTTGTTTAAAAATAAATGCTCAATTTCTTATGTAATATAAAATTTAAATATTATATTAAATTACAATTAAATGACTTTTCTTATTTGTTTTCACAATTTATTATTTAACACTATTTTGTATAAATGACAAATTTTCACAATCATACAACTTACGTTTTTTGCAAATGCACACATATATCAAATACAATTGGAATACCTTCTTTATAATTTGTAGAATTATTCATATCAACCATTGACTCAATATAAAGAGATACTATGTCAATAACCTGATAAATTATAAAATTAATTTATAGTTAAGCAAAAAATACAAAATAAATTATAATATACCTTTTCCTTTACAATTCTATGTCTATGAGCTCGTGTGCCTCTAAGGCCAAGAACAGCTTTGCCTCTTTCTTCCAAAAAATCAACACCTAATTGTAATGCATCACCAAAAAGTTTCTATAACATATGAAATGTAAGACTTTACAAAGTTATTGTTATGAATATTAAAAATATTACTTTATCAGTCAAACTATCTAAACGTTCAATCCAACTTCTAATACTTATAATGTGAATATTTTTCTTGCCTAATAATATTAATTGACTATTATAACCATGAACTGCACTATAACAACATATATCCTAACAAAACCAACAATGTATTAAATTAACATATTTAATTTAATTTTATTGTAATTTATTTTATAAATAAATTACTTACTAAATGTTGACTATCTATACCATCATAATAACTGGAAGTATAGACTAATGAAATGTTCAAAACATCTGAACATTCCATTTCATCTCCAACACGAACATCAACAAGATACACTTTTTCAGATGAGTCCATAGTCAATAATGTGCGAGCATTCATCCAGCTACATGCAAGAATTGTGTATGGTAATGTTATTTTTTGTAAAGTACAACAACAAAGACAATCTTGGTCATTCATATTGACCTATTTTGAATATAAATTATATATTTAATTATCTGCTACATTAGAACTTATAAATAACATAATAAAAAAAATACCTGATAAAAGTAAACTGTATCGTCTCGTGTAAAAGCTAATACTGGATCCATTATTTTGTGACTTGAATTTGTTGTTTTATTAAATTGTATAATTACAAATTGCCAAGATAATAGAGGTAAACATGGACGTGAGGAAATTATATTTTGTGATAATAATAATTCAGTATTTGGACGAATTGTTACAATAATTAACTTGAAATTAAAATTAAAATAACTTTATGAATACAACTAATAGTAATAAAATGTTGAATTTTTAAATGGTTCACAACCAACAATAAATTTACTTTTGATAAAGTTGCCATTGCAATTATTATATATCCATTCATAGGATGGCTAGACAATTGATTGAATAACAATGGTTCAATACAACATACTCTTCCACGACCGCCAGAAAACAAACATTTTGGTTCCACACTTCGTATGCCAAAATTTCTTTTGAAATTTAACTCAAAAACTGAACCAGCACTATCATTTACAACAGCTAAATTAGGTAAATCTGTAAACTGAAATATGAGGTATAATAATAAAATAAATTATTTACAGATAATTATTTATTTGCTCACAAATGTTTCAAAGTTGCTGATTCAAAATAAAAAATAATCAATGATAATTAATCAATCAATAAAAAATTTTTTATGATAATTTAAAATTTACCTTTAGATGTAATACTGCAGTGTCTGGAGTATGAGCATCATTCATAACTCGTAATGTTTTGCAAGTAGTAGAAGACGAATCAAACATTATTATTGTTCCATTAATGTATCCAACTAATAGTCTAGAACAATCATGGTTAAAATCTATAGCTGATACTGCACCACAGTCCACTGCTTCATGATACCATAGGAATGTTTGTGAGGAATCAAATAAAATCATAAAACCTTTGGTAGTACCAATGGAAATGAGAAGTGAATATTTAATAGCAGTAGGTTGTCCAGCATTAAATCGATCCTAATACATAAATAGTAAATATAAATTATTTTTGAACTTATAAATTATTTTAAAAAGCATATTGATTAAAGATACTAACACAAAATGATTGCATTTGATTAGATACAGGCTTTAAAACAGTATGGCGTAAAATCCGTCCTGGATCTGATTTTATACTTAAACTTTTGGGTAATTTTTCTATGAGTAAGCGATTGCTACAAGAACTACCTAATGAAGCAGAATCAGCTCCTGAATCATACCATGGTACTTTTAACTAAAAATCAAACATAATATCACTAATTTATTACAAATATTTTTTTTATTTGGTAAGCTATTTACAGTTAAAATACTGTCATAATAAAAATGTATAATCAATTTCAAATAAAAATATAAGTAACATGTATGAATGTATATTCTTTAATAATTAAAGAATATGTATATATATATATATTTATTTATATTTATATTTTTATAATTTAAAATGTTGACTGTTACATTTATAAAAAAAAAATAATTCTCAATAAAATTTGAACTTTGTTAATGTATTTATTCCTATTGTTTATTTTTTTAAGTTAAGTCTGATTAAATTAATACAATTGGTTCTCATTACATTTAAATATATTGTTTTGTAATATGATTTTACTCAAAAACATGGTTTGAATCAATCAAGTAATATAAATTGTTATAAATAATTCCATTTTATCTACAAATTTACTTTGTTCTGATAGACAGTCAGATCATCTTCACTCATTAAGGATAAATTTTCATCGTTTAGTATACTTTCTACAGTTGGAATGTCATTAACTTTAGGAATATTGAATTCTGCGTCATCAATCTGAATGAAAAGAAGTATAATGAGAATATTAATTATAAATAAACTGTATAATCGTAATAGGGATATAATTATATACTTCAGATGAACCCAGATCCAATGATTCTAATATGTTCATCAATGATTGTTTTTCTTGGTCCATTGCATTGGCTTCCATTTCATCTAAAATGGATTGGTTATTTGTTTATTTGTACATTCTATATTTGAACAGATAATTCAAAATATTAATATTACATGAACTATTACAAATCATATAACTGATGACCTACCAGACAGAAATACTGGCAATAGATGAATATCAGTAAGGACAAAATTTGGCTGTTCATGTGAATAAATCATGAGACATCATTATGTTATCACACATGAACAATCTGAAAAATTAAAAATATCTATCTGATGCTGTGTGGTTTAGACACATTTTTTTTTTTTGTCTCTCCAGACAAATCGAATACAAATTTCCTTTAGTCAAAACAACATTTGCCTCCTATGACCAAAAATATATTAAAAATCGTAATATCTACTGGTGAAAAGTGACAGAATGTGTTAACCAACAGCATGATCAACGAACTGTTCGCATACTCCCAGTTATATGGGATAATAAAACATAAATTATTCACTTTAGTCGGTAATTACCTTATCAAATAATTGTAAAACGGACCCCGCGGTGCATCTCTGATTGTTAAAGATCACGGATCGAAGACGATCTTCATGATCTTGAATTTGATGATCAGTGATCTTGTGATCACATTATTAATATTGTTGTTGGAATTGAATTGAAATTCGAAGGCGCTTTTATCCATCTTATCATGACTAACGTTGTAAAATTGATACGAACTATTTCTTGAATCTTACTACGTGCAACCGATAGATAGGGCTGTATTTTAAGTAATTTTCGTGACCAACTTTACAGTTAATCGAAAATACATTGCTTAAAAAAATATGTTACAAAAATTCATTGGTGTATCTAATTAGAAAATAATGAATGAAAACAAAGATGACATATTCAATTAATTCGAAAAACTCAGAAAAACCCAGAAAAATTAATAGAAATGAAAAAGAAAGTTTAAAATAAAAATTATGGAATGTTCTATATTAAGTTTTTAATGTATATTTACTATTTGATAAATAAATAAATTTTATAATAATATTAATTACACTGTTGAAGTTAATAAATATTTGTTATTATTAATTTATATTATAGAACGGTGATGGAGGGGGAGGGGTGATAAAAGCCCCCTAAGCTGCCTCATATTTAGCATACTCACAAATAATTTTAGAACTACATTCCTGCTCTTAACTATTAATACATATTTATGTTTAATATTATAAATAAATTATTACATAATATCATACTATCTCATGATGACCCTAGATCCACGTTTCCATGACAAAATATATTACAAGAATCTATTGATAATCCAATGGAAACTAATAACGCTGGAAACAAAAATTATCTTCCTCTACCAACATTTTTTAAAGGTATAGTAATATATACATAATTCAATACAAAGTAGAACTAAAACAAAAATAAGTGGTTGTTTACAATACAAGATATATATCATTGCACTCGCAATACACAGATTATTATGCGCAATGTTGCTGTGTAAAATAATTGTTTGTTTTTTTTATTTTTTCTTCATGAACGGTAATCTGCTATCTAGTTGCCCAACAATTGTGGGTCTGATATCCAATAGTTTCCGTGGAAAAAACATTTTTTTTATCTTAAATTGATAAAAATTATATCGTTAGATCTGCTATAAATATTGGAATAATAGCTATGGAATTAAATTAAAATGTTTACTGTTTTGAAAGGTATTTATCAAGATTATTCATTTTATTTCACTCAGAGATGAATTGATAATACATTTTTGTGAAAAGTTTTTGTTTTTTATTTCATTGAGCATGCTACCTAGTCACCTAGCGAATGTGGGTTCACAATCCAATATTCACCGACGAAAAAAATTATTTTTCTAGATTTTACTTGGATTGATAAAAATGATATCATTAGATCCGGTTCGAAACTATAAATGTAATTATGATAACATTTTTCAATTTTGTCAAATTATAATTGATTTTAGAGAGGTTTCTAATTGTTATGTATTCCGAGATGAAAAGCATGTAGATCAACTAAATATTGTTATATTTCAATCTTATGTGGGCCCTGGGGCCCCCACAACTCTAAATCCGACCCTGATCATACGAAATTAAATCATATATATTATATATATATATTTGAAATCTTGAAAATGGTTTTCAAATTCTATTGATAATTTTTCCATCATACTCACAAAATGATTTGTCGGAACGTCAATAAAAGTATTTTTTTTAATTTCTTGGCACGTTTTAAAATGTAAAATATTATGCATTAATATTTGGTTTTTAAAAAGTTGTAATTTTATTTCAAACGATTTTACATCACTTATCAGCAGTGGCGGATTTAGCGTTTTGGCGCCTCTAGACTTAATTACTCTGCCCCTCCCCCCATCATTCTACCAAGGAACCAACAATATTTGGTCTAAACCCTTCTCTTCAAATTCTATTCAGTTTTTTTATCAAAAAAAAAAAAAAAAAAATAGAAAATCTTTAAAATAGAAAACTTCTAAAAATAAAATATTTCATGTCTATTATTTTACTTAGATACAATTATTACCAGTACAAATAAACAATGCTTATACAGTCACATAACGGAAATATAAATAGCCAGATATGAAAATACCTATAGTCGGATAGTCGGATGTTCCCAATAAGTACATAGGTACTAATAAGTTATTAATAATAACTAGTAGGTAAGTAACTGTTATTATTTTATTACAAATGAAATATTTTCAAATTGCAATAATAATTGTAATATTCTTACTATAGCCTATAGGTACGTATCATACAATGTACATATTAATATATTATTATAACTTTTTAATATTATTTTTATTCGCATTTATATGACAAATAATGACAAATATAAAAAACATGTTTTAAAATAAATATACCTAATTAGTCAATAATAACACTTAATTCTATAAAAAAAAAATCCGCCCTTCCAAAAAAGCCGCTCTAGGCTATAAGCCTTTTAGCCTGCCCCTAATCCGCCATTGCTTATAAGTTCGAAAATAGTTCTAGTCATAAATTCGATAAGTGAACAAAGATGATATTATATTCGATAAAATGTACAATGGATATACCTAATGTATATTTATTATACATATATATATATTTATATATTTATTTACTATTGAATATTTTATTGAAATTAACAAAAAAAAAAAAAAAACGTGATGTATATCGATCCACAGTATAAATATGAATTTCGAATGTGGCCCGTAAGTTGAAAAAGGTTGGGCACGCCTGCCATATACGATTAATTACTATATCTTACAGCAGTGGTTTTCAACCTTTTTAACCATGCGGCACACTATCACCAACAAAATTTTCGCGGCACACCAATCCATAAATTATGTGAACAATATTATATATATATATAAATATATATGTATGTATACTATTTACAGTCTACTCCAGTGGTTCCCAAACTGTGAGGCGCGCCTCCCTTGGGAGGCGCAAGCTTTTGGCAGGGGAGGCGCGAGCCGCTTGGTAAATATTGATATTTTTGAATCAACAATAATTTTGTTGAAATGTCATAACTATTCCAAACAAATATTTCATATTGATGAAAAAAAATAATAATAAACCAAATTACTCTATAGAATTGCTTATCTATGTATTATAAAATCAATGGTATTACTTAAAGTACAATAATATACTTGATTCGGTGATTTCCGTAAATGTCGTTACAGCATTATCGCATTATCGATAACCGAATATTATTGCGTCTACCCTACCTAATAGTGTAGAATTGTAATGAGTAATGACCAATATTAATATATTTGCACGGCAATAGCAGCAGTAGTCGTCGTGAATGAACCGTACGTAAGGTGTATTCGTCATTTTCGAATTGCGCATTATCAACTCGTGTTTTATATCTTTTCTAGAAAAATGGAAAAATTTCTTAATATTAAGAGTACAACCAAGCGTTTAAATGAAGACAACAATAAAGAAGAAAATAAACGTAAGTTCAGAAAATACGATGATAGTTATTTAGACTTTGGTTTTACTTACATTAAAATAGACAACGAAGAACGTCCGAAATGTGTTATTTGTTTAAAAGTATTAGCTGCCGATAGTATGATTCCAAATAAATTAAAGCGTCATTTTGAAACTAATCATGGATCGTTAATTAATAAAAAACGTGATTATTTTGTAAGGCAACGTGAACAATTAGAAAAACAATCAACCAGTTTTATTAAACAGACAAGTGTTCCAACCAAAGCACTTTTAGCTTCTTATAAGGTAGCATTTCGTGTTGCTCAGAGTAAAAAACCTCATACAATTGCTGAATAACTCATTTTACCATCAGCAATTGATATGGTTTCTACTATGATCGGGGAATCTGCTGCAAACCAACTTAAAAATATTCCCTTGACTAATAATACAATAAGTCGGCGAATTCATGATATTTCTGAAAATATAAATGAACAGCTTATTAGTAAATTAAAAAAACAAAAATTTTGCAATTCCACTTGATGAAGCTACCGATAGTAATAAAGACGCACACTTGATATGTTATATTCGTTTTATGGACAAAACAAATATTATAGAAGAGTTATTATTTTGTAAACCAATTTTCGGAGACACTAAGGCTCAAACCTTATTTGATATCACTAATGACTTTATGAATTGTAATAATATTAATTGGGAAAACTGTTTGGGTGTATGTACAGATGGGGCTCGAGCTATGGCTGGTCATTATGGTGGACTTCAGGCTTTAATACGAAAAAAAGCTCCAGAAATGATATGGACTCATTGTATTATTCATCGAGAATCTTTAGCATCACAAAATATGTGTCCATCGTTAAATACCGTACTTCAAACAGTTATAAAAGTAGTAAACTACATAAAAACAAGGCCTGTTAAAGCAAGGTTCTTTAAAAAAATATGTGAAGAAATGGGAGCAGAGCATACTGCGTTACTGTTTTATTGTAATTCTAGATGGCTATCAAAAGGAAACGTACTAATACGAGTGTTCGAACTTAGACAAGAACTTTACACTTATTTGAGTGAAGAAGGTCATAATGATTTTAACAAGTTTATTGATAGTGATTTTGTAATTAAATTAGCGTATTTATGTGATATTTTTGAAAAACTTAATATACTCAACACATCTTTACAAGGTAAAGAAACTAATATTCTGCAATTATATGATAAAGTGGTTGCTTTTATTAAAAAAATCGAGTTATGGCAAAGGAAACTAACCGAAGAAAACGGTAAAACCACGTGTTTTTCATTTTTAAAAAGTTTTCTTGAAGATAATGATCTTGAATTACCAATGAGCTCACTAAACATAATTTCTGATCATCTGATGACTCTTAAAAATCATTTCGAGAAATATTTTCCAGAAGACATCGTACAATACAATTGGATTAAAGATCCGTTTAGTGAAAACCCATTACCAAATTTCACAACTACTGAAGAAGAACAATTAATCGATATTTCATCTAATTCTTCGTTACGAATGAAATTTTCTTCATTTTCACTTTTAGAATTTTGGAGCAGAATTAAAGATGAATATTCTGAAATATCCAACAAAGCTTTGCGTGTACTACTACCATTTGCGACATCGTATTTATGCGAAGCAGGCTTTTCTGCAGTTGCTGTATTGAAATCAAAATATCGATCAAAACTTAATATTGAAAAAGAAATGCGTGTGGCTGTCACAACATTGCTACCTAATTTTGAAGAATTATTAAACAGAAAACAAGCACATTGTTCGCATTAAGTTTAAATATTAATACGCATTGTATTTTGTAATACTTTAAATTGAAGTTTAATAATATTTACTGTTAACTTATATTTTCATAAAAATAAAAGTGTTTGTATATTTAAATACTATAAATTTGTAATTTAATTTTTTATGGGAGGCGCAATTATTTTTTTTAATTTTTAGGGTGGCGTGAACTTAAAAAGTTTGGGAACCGCTGGTCTACTCTATTAGAGGGTTATTTATTGTGAAGTATATTAATACAATTGATCGATCGAGACGGCCGCGACGGACATACTTACAGTAAATAATATTATATGTATATATTAGTTATCGATTAGTTCGATCAGTTTTCATATTGAATATCAATAATAAGCTGGTAAATACATACTTATAAAACAGTTTATAGATTTATCGCGGCACATTTAAAGGGCGCTCGCGGCACACCAGTTGGGAACCACTGTCTTTTAGTTTCATCACATTTTAAGATTTCTTATTAAATTCTGAATAATCAACGTTTGAAAAGTGAAAATCACTCGGTGCTAGGTCGGGACTGTAGGGTCTGATCGGTACTGCCAAACATTGCGCAAGCTTAGAAGAGCAGTGCAAAACAAGTGCCGAGGAAAGTTATCGTTAAAAATTTTGTTTTTTCATGACAATGCCCGACCTCACACGGCAAATCGAACTGCAGAACTTCTTGACTCATTCAAATGGGAGATTTTCCCACATCCACCCTACAGTCCCGACCTAGCATCGAGTGATTTTCACTTGTTCCCGAAGATGAAGAACTGGCTAGCGACACAGCGTTTTGATGACGACGACGAGCTCCGGGCGTGCGTCACTCAGTGGCTGAGATCGCAGGCGGCGGATTTCTATGACGAAGGAATTTCGAAGCTTGTCCACCGCTACGATAAGTGCCTTAATTTGTTTGGTGACTATGTAGAAAAGTAGCATTTTAGTCACTCTTTCAGATGTATATAATAAAATATTTTTCCTGTACCTAATTTTTGTTTTATTACAAAACGTTCCCTAGTTTCTGAATAGCCCTCGTATAATAATCAGGGAGTGAAATTGGGAAATATGGAAATATGAAGCCATATTCAAATCATTTTTCAAAATTTTTATCGCATGACTAGGTCAATTGTTACAGTTGACAAAAAATTGATGTTTTACTTAAAATAGCCGACCGTTTGCAATGCCCTTAATATATTATTTCTATACTATTTTTCTGTATGAAATATTAATAAATCGAATTAAATAAAATTAACTTAAATTTATATTTAAGCGCTGTTATATAGACTATATTTTCAATTATTCTAATTTTTAAATACTTATAACTGTAAGTAATTTATTATGGCTGGAGTGTATAGGACAGTGGTGGGCAAACTTTTTTAATAGGGGGGCCACAAAGCTTAAGAAATTCTAGAGGAGGGCCAGAATTATAGAAAAAATGTATTTTGTGTTAAAGCTTTGAATCATATCACAAAAACATTACAGCATTACACAAACATTTTACAAATTACTTTTTACCTTAAATTATAATTAATTATTAATTTAAATTTTATTCGAAGCCCTACCCTGGTAGACGCGTGAAACGTATAGAATTGTTTTTGATTTTCCATAATATTTTCAAAATCAGGTTCCAACTGTGACAAAGCAACTTTCAGCAGTGCTATATATACTATAGGATATAATTTTATCCAAATTTATATGTAGAAATTCGTTATCGCATGTATCAATGTGTTAACATCCAAGTTCTTATTTTCTATGGCTGTTTATAAATTATCTAAGAATAAATTAAATTTTTGTTTAATGTGGTATTATATAAAACATTGTTCAGAAATTATAAAAATGTAGCTCTCACTATCGATGCATTTAAATGACCATGATTAGTTAAAGTTTGGAAAACTATATTTACCAACATATTGCAAACATGGGTGTATATTTTTTTATCATGTTTTATATACAAATGTCATGATTTATCAATTTGATCAAATATAAGAATTTAATAATGATCTAATAAATAATTTATAAGTTAATTTTCATGAAATATTTATAAAATTAAATGGTAATTTACTGATCTTAAAAATTGCTTAAAATTGAAAATGTGAAATGCAAATTAACTAGTGAGAAATGAGTTCTCAATAGATAAAATAAAGTAATTTGCAACCAAGAAAATTATTAACTAGTACATAACTAAAATGATAAAATTTAAACTATTCTCATAATATACATGTTTTTCTAAATAAAATAAAAAAAAATGTAATAATAATATAAGATATAAAAAAAAATAATATTATATCTATATAAAATAATAGAATATTATTTTTTTTTAAACTATATTTACGTATATTTTTTTTTTATAAATAACCTAATGCTTTAATATAATTTACAGGAAAAATATTCAATAAAATAGTAAAATTCATTAGATGATTACGAAATCATTTCAGGTTAGAATTATTAAAATTCTTCTCCGCCTTTATCAAATCGCCCTTTGACAGAGCCCAAACTTACTTTTTCATAATCTTTTTCTAAAGCTGCCAAATTTTCTCTAGCATCTGAAAATTTTCCTTCTTCCATTCCTTCACCAACATACCAATGGACAAATACTCTTTTGGCACACATTAAGTCAAATTTAAAATCCAAAC
This sequence comes from Sipha flava, assembly GCF_003268045.1. Lineage (NCBI taxonomy): Eukaryota > Metazoa > Arthropoda > Insecta > Hemiptera > Aphididae > Sipha > Sipha flava. Next base: position 1,330,453 of record NW_020273018.1, read on the forward strand.
GAGCCCATGTTTCTGCAATAGCTGTAGTATTTGACAATATACAAACAGCACGTAGTACTTCAGCTAAATCATCTCTGGGCACGACTGTTGGTGGCTGGTAAAGCTATGGTTTCCTAGAAAAGCGGTGCCGTTATCTAGCGGCCGCCATTTTACGGTTAAACCTAACGGCCGTCTTTACGGTGACCAAACTGTGGTTTCCTAGAAACTGGTGCGACCGCATTCAATTGTAGTTAATCAGTACTTACTCGAGCGGTAGGTCGTGCACTGGTGGAAAATGGACGATCTGGACATAGCTTTATTGGTATGTTTGGAGGATGAAGAGTCATCAGAAGATGAAAAAATAGTTCGGAGGAAAGTGTGATGTTCAAATATCGTGATACTAAGGGTGCATTTAAAATTGTAATGTGTCATCTGGGCTTGTCTATACTCTTTATATTTTATATTGTATAAAGCTTCATTATCTTTTACAAAATCAATTAATAGTTCATCATTTTCGCTCGTCCAAGTCGCGTTTCCACTCATTTTATTAAATAAATGTTCACCGCTACACGCGAAAAAACGTTGAACAACTGTTTATCACCGCTATGACGGCCGTCATGCAACTGACAGCACCGCTATTTACGGTGACACTCAACGTACTCTAGGAAACCTACTCCGATGTTATTTATAGAAAACGTATGAGTGACGTCACCCAACGCTATATTACGGCCACTAGATAACGGCACCGCTTTTCTAGGAAACCATAGCTTTATAGAAACCTATAACAATTATGTAAATTAAAAATAACAAAAAATATATTTTTTCAATCAAAAATTTTACTTGAAGTGCAGGATAGGTGGCAAACTTGAGTTTACTTTTTTCCCGTAATCAACACTTAATCGTTCAATTAACAATCAAATTAACAATTATGTAAAACCTGAACCAGTACCTCCGCCAAATGAATGGAATATTAAAAATCCTTGATGACCTGTACATTGATCAGTAAACTTACGAATACGATTCAATACAGTATCGACAATTTCTTTGCACAACAGTATAATGACCTCGAGCATAATTATTGGCTTCATCAACTTTATCCGCAATCAGTTCTTCAGGATGGAAAAGTTGTATGTATGTGCCTGTACTTACTTCATCTATATAAAATAAATAAAATTAATTACCTATTTACCTAGTTGAGAAATATTAAATCAATTGTTTTATTATGTTTATTTATAGACTAGTATTTTATCTTACCTACAACAGTAGGTTCTAAGTTAACAAACACATCTTTAGGGACATGTTTACCAAAACCAGTTTCACTGAAAAAAGTATTAAAACTGTCATCACCAAAGGTTCTATCAGATGCCATTTGACCATCAGGTTGAATACCATGTTCCAAACAATACAGTTCTCAGCAGCCTTTACCAATTTGAACATCAGCTTGACCGACGTGTACAGAAATACATTCACGCTGAAATTGAAAATTATTTGAGTTTAAATTAAGTGTAAAGTTTTTAGTTGTATATGGTATTCAAAATCAGTATAGAATTTATTTTGGTATGAGAATAACTTTTTGGGGTAACTTAAGACTGTTTCATAATCAATGGTCGAATTTAAAGTGATGACTCGGTACCACAAAATACAAATATTTAAAGTGGATTTTTATGAAATACAGATATATCCATTGTTAATTTGTTTGATTAAAAATAAAAAAAATATCAACATTTATCATTTATGCCTTATGCATGAACAAATTAACTAAAATAAATTCTTATTATTTTTTTTTTAAATAATTTATTTAAGAATACTTATATTGATTATACGTTTTACTAAATCACATTATTCTCGAGAATTTATATTACAGTTATTAAAAATAAACATATTACTACCAAAAAGTATTAGTGAACATATACCTAAATAATTGAAAGTTGATATGTTTATTTAGTTTTATATTTAAATGACATACACAAAATTAATTTATTAAACCAATAACCGGCATTGCGCTTCTGTGGCAATTACTCAATTGACAATCGGTAAGATATCACAATAGTCAATTGAATTTACCCAATTCCTTCGGGGGAGCATTCAAATTTTATATTATATCAAATAAAAAAATGTTTTACAGAAATTTGCAATATTTTTAAATTTATTTAAGGTAAACATTTAAAAAAAAAAAAATTATTTCAATCAAACGAATATGATCATATGTACGTAGACCAAAATAAAGTTTCTGGCTCTATAGTTATAACTGCACTGGTTCATGGAAAACCTGTGAGCGCCACTGATCACCATAATAAACACTATTATAGTATCGGACATCATGGTTATTTAATTTCTATTCACTATAATATCGTGTTGTGTTGTGTTGTGCGTTCTATATCGGATGGGCTAGGTACCCAACAAAGTTCTTCTTTTAACTGTCTACTAATTTTACTTTAGATGCATTTAATTTTATTTAACATAAAAATCTACGCATAAAATTAAAATAAATTACTAAAATATACAAGCATGGAATGTTTATAATTTTTATTTTCGTATATGCAATACTCGGTAAAACTAATTTTATAAAAAGGAGACTACCAAAGTTGAAACTATTTGGACATCACTCATTTCTCTAATTAAAAATGACGATACAGACATTAATCAGAAAAACAATTAGGTACGTGAAGTTGGCACTACAAAGTTTCCAAAACATATCAAAAACATCTTAAAAAACTCTAATCAAACCTGTTAGATTATCATGATTCATAAACATTTTTTGGAAAGAAGATATAACACTATCAAAACAGTGTTTCTAATTACATGACCAACTACATAAATATAATTGAATCTCCATTGTAAATTAATACTATATCCCGCAGTGATGGGTAAAATTATCTTGGTCTTGACCTTGCAGCAAGACCAACTTGGTCTGACCAAGACTGAAACTGTAAGACCAAGACCAAAACAAGACCCATACTGCAAGAGTATTGCAGTCTTGCAATATTTATTGTAATTTTTCTTTTTATTAAATTCCCAGAAAATATGTCATTTAGTGTAGGTTAAAAGAAATGGTTTCTTAGGAATATAATAAAAACGTAATATTGCATTTGATGTACAGTATGTTCCAGGAATTAAGAAAATAATAAATTATTGAATTATTGAAAACAAGATAATAAATAATTGGATACTACGACTATTAAGTAGTTTTGTAACAAATAGCAATACAGAAACTTAAGGGGGATAGATCATGATAAATTTTCATTCGAAAATACAGCTTACAAATTCAATCACTAGGTACTCTCAATGAGATGTTTCGATGTTAATTTTGAAAACAGAAATGGATTATTCTTCTAATTATCTATGCTTTAATAATCTTATTTTTAATTTTTTTTTTTTTTTTTTTTTTTTTTTTTACTTAGAAAATGACTTCAAAAAGGGACAAAAATAGTTCATATTTACAATTTATTTTTAGCTGCCGAATATGACACAAATGTTGATATGGGAGCAGTGAGCACGAATACATATTATAATATCAGTCATCGATATAGGTGATACGGTATAAAGAGCAATATTTATTTATATAATTTATTTATTTCATGTAAATATATATACACCGATAAAAATACGTGGAAATAATATAATATATTTATAAAAAAAAACGATTATGATTAAATTTGAAAATTCATAACATAAATTGTTATCAGTATCACTTAACCACGGTTAACGAACGAACTATTGCATATCATATGGTAAAATTTGTACAACGCAATGAAATTTGTGGAACCAATATAGTTATTTATCTGAATTTTTATTGAAGCATTATCACAGTTTAATGAACTGTTTTAATCGTTCATTTGTGCAACCGGGCATAATAACAGTATTTAATTAAAGTTGGTACTTGGGGTATTATTATTATGTTGTACGCATTTATTGCGTTTGTTATTCGTGTCAAATTGTATATTGTATATAGTAGAGCCGTGTCGAGCTATTTTTATCCTGAGGCAAAACTGAAGCAATGCTCCCCCTAGGTTGTAGGGTTGTCACACTCACAGCTTTTAATATGTATAATACGATTCGGAACAATCTGAAAAATTGTAATTAGGTTTCTAGCAAAACCAGAAATAACATTTTTAGCCACTAATAGTATATAATTATTAATTATCATCATCTTATGTTATGGTAAACAAATAAATTTGATATTTGCAAATTATTAGATTATTTTCAAAACAATAGTTAATAATAATAAAAATATAATAAAATAATTTAAAACAATAATTGTTTATTATTTAATTTTCCTTGCCTTTGTGTTAGCAAATATAATGTAAATATTAGGCAGATACCGACTAATCGTCGATTAAACGGAAAATAGTCATAAAGATAACATAATATATATACTATTAATAACAAAATACAAAACTATAATAATAATAAATACTAAAAATAATTCAATAATTATATAGTAATAACTAAGTAATCATTAAAGAAATACATTTTATATTGAAAATATAATAATACCATGGATTAAATATATTGTATTTAGTATACTTACTGATATTACGTTTACTGATCGGTGAGTAATAATACAAAATATTCAAATATTATACTGTCAATTATACAGTACTATGCAATAATTAATACTTTTTATTATTTAATCGTTTAATATTTTTGCCCCTAAAGCAAGGGCCTCACTTGCCTCATCCTAGTTACGGCTCTGATTACTATTATGAAAACAATAAACATAATAATTTTTTAAAAAAAAAGTGCGAAATAACTTTTCGTGTTAGAACTATATATAACATAATCTCTCTCTATATATATATATATATATATAATTCTACAAACACTTAGCATAAAGAGCGATATAATTTTTTTTTTTTTAACATTGTAAGAGTCTTGGAGCAAGGCCAAGGCCAAGAGTGAGTCTGTAAGACCAAGACCAAGACTACCATAGTGTTGGTCTTGGTCTTGGTTTGCCCATCACCAATATCCCGATTATTTGGAATAAATACGTTTTCATTTCATACATCCAAAAATTGTAAAAAGTGACCGAAACAGATTTAATAATTGTAATTTTTGTTTTAATTACTTCATATGATAAATAATATAATACTAATTACAATAATAGGCACTTAAAAATGTAAAAAATATGGTAAGATTTTGGAAATTGGATTGATTTTTTTTCTTAAAGGCGTTCAATTAGACTTGTTGAACCTCTGAGAAATTTTCTGATTCTAATTATTTTGTTTTAATAAATGATAAATACTTAGATTCATACAATTTATTATTAAAAAAGGGTTCGTTATAATAAATGAGTTAATTATGAGTTCCACATGATTGCCTTCGTTAAATTATAGAGTTGTTTTTTATCTTCATTAGTATATTATATGACAATTAAAATCACTAGACAAACATCAAACAATTTTTAGTACACTATATACTTTCCATTTACAAGTTATAACCACTACAAAACTAATTTTACGAACTATTACAATTACTAACTAAATTTGGTGTTGTGTATTATACCAAATGTTGTCCTACATGTTTCGCTTGAAAGTATTGCATGAAATGACAAACGCAATTTTTCGAATATAAATAAAAAATATTATGTTCCATTATCTATTTATAATTTTAATTCGTATTCCGTTAATAAAAATAGCATTCAAGATTAATAATATATTTTCTATATTAAGAAATTTTTAAACTGACAATAAAACATACTTAAAATACAAACATACCATGTAAAAAATCTTAACAGTATTTAATGAAATTTTCAGGGACACAATAAAAATTAACGTAGTGAGAGCAAAATTATTACGCATTTCATATGTTATGATTAGAGTATCGATTTCAAAGCAATAAAAACTAAAAAAAGCTTCTAAAATAAAGCAATAAAGCTCTACATATCTTCAAAAAAGTATTCAATTTAAACCATCATTAGTTTAATAAATTATTAAAAAAAATGTTTTATTATATTCTGTTCAAAATAAAAAACTAAGTTACATGAATTCAAACTTAAAATAAACCAATAAACTATAGATTTTATAATCAGAATTTTTTTTTCAGTTACTCTGTAAATTAAATTTATTCTGTTTAAAAATAATTTATTAAAATATATTAAATAGTAGTTACAAAATAATTGAAGTACTTACATATATCATTGGAGTTGCATTCTATAATCAACATTTTTTTAAGTTTTCAAATAATAATTTTCTACGACGATGGGAAAATATGTGTTATATTTGGATGTATATTTGGAAAAGCTCTATTCGACGTCTACATATGAAATAGGGGCAAATTTTTAATAGACTAAATCATCAAATGCCAGATTTTGATATTTCTTCTTTTCTTAGAATATTCGATATCATTGTAAGAATTTAATTTCCGAATTTTTTTTTAACTTACCATCAATTTTTTTTGAAACTGCGTTTCCCGTTTTTTCCCCGAAACTTGTATAACTTGATGATTAACAATTTCTACCCAAGAAACTGATTCTGACAATAGCATCCCAGATGTTTAAAAACGCGCGATTTCAGAAGCCAAAAATCTGAAATGTCTATTTATATATTAAATTTGATTTTATTTCTGGGTTTTCGACTAAACGTTTAGAGTTTTTAATTACCAGTGAATCAAAGTCCAATTGAAGTACAACATTTTTAATGTTTTGAAAATATTCACATCAACAGCTGATGGAATTTAACCAAGTGCTCCATCTAGTGATAACTGGACTAACTGCTTCATTAACTTGAAAAAATACAACTCAATACTTACAACTCTACTTAACATAACTGCAAGCCCAACCAACGACTGTCAGTCAATCGACCTGGCAATCGCTTGTTTGACCAAACACATACAACACGCGATCGAAGCCAGCGTATACACACCTATACTCAAAAACTCGAACTTCATAGTACCAGACTACATCAAACTTGAAATCACTGAAAAGAACCGCATACGCCGTCAATGGCAACGAAATCGCGACCCGACTACTAAGCGTCATCTTAACTCTAAAATCTCACTAATCCGAACCTTACTCGAAACTTACAAAACCGATCAATGGGACACTTTTCTAAACTCACTTGACTATCAAGACGGTTCCATATACAAACTCAACAAATGCCTCCTCCATAAACGTCCAGCTTCTCACCCACTGACTGGCCCCAACGGCCTTGTCTTTCAGGCCTCCAACTGAGCCGAGTTGATTGCAGACTCTCTCGAACGCCAGTTCCAAACAAAACCCGGCCTCGATCTAACACAACACGCATACCAACACTTACACTCGACAACCATTTCGTAAACTGGTCCAAACATACCAAATATCTTGGCATCTCCATCGTGTGCAAGCTCACCTTCGGACAACATGTCTAAAACATAACAAAAAATGCTACCCGCATACGTGGAATGCTTTATCCCATATTAAACCGAACTAGCCTCATCCCAATCAAAACAAAACTTAATATACTCAAATTCTACGTTTCTCCTATTCTCACATATGCTGGCTCCTCCTGGGTACCCTTTATTGGTTCTAGTCTATGGAGACACATTGAATCCGTCCAAAATATCGGCATCCGTATGATAACGGGTATGCCCACCATCGTCAAAAATTCGGTCCTTTTTAAATCTGCAAACTTTAAATCAATCAAACATTCCATTCACTCTCAATCCAAAACGATGTTTTACAAAAACTCCTTCTCTGACCATAACCACATCCGCCTTCTGGAAAAAACGCACTCCTCTCCAACTACCAACCACTTACTCAAACTATACCCACACGATTGGACAGACCAACCTAACTAATGCCACCATCTCCGTAAACTTCCCACTACTAGTAGAGGCGCAAGCCTGGAACAGTTCATGGCCTAGTCACTCCCCCAAAGCAAAGCAAAGCAGTAATAAAAGGCTCAGGAGATAATGGAACACCTGGAGCCAAATGTTTAAGCAAACTTACACGGTATGGAGTTTTTAAATTTTTTTTAACCATTTGTTATTAAACTATTAATTTCTGGAAAATCCATTCTAATTCTTTCAGCCACTCTGTATAGGTAATGTGTTAAACAAGTTAAATGCAGCATTTTTGAATAAAGTATATTTAGAGTCTTTCTTACTTTTACCATGTATGGTGCTGCATCTGACACAAAAAATAAAACGTTGTCATGAAGTAAATGAAAGAAATATTTCAATATAATATATATTGAGAGATGTTACAGTATTTGAATTGAAAAAACAATGGAAATTTGTGTTTTTGAATATCTACCTTTTAGTACATTGAATCATATTAAAATCGAGGTGAAGCTATTTATACATTCTCTCAAATTGTTATCATAAACCTATAAGCATTTCATGTATATCTATATAATAAGTAATTTTTACTGCATGCCTACTTTTAAATCCATAAATAAACTTTCTGAATTTTAACAATTTTTGTAATTTTATAATTTTTTAATGTAGGAAATATACTCGTAAATTTATATGCGACAACGTAAATAGTCAGAAAAAATTAGTAGTGATTAATATAATAATAATAATTGTAAATAAATGATTAATGAAAAGAATATACTTAAGAAAGGTATTAACGGTAATGGAGCATAGCGTATCATTATATAAAGACTAATAATCCTGAAAAATAAAAATAAATATTTAACCTATCCCTGAGTGGGTTCAATGTTGCAGTTTATAGCGGGTCTTCAATCCAGACTTGGGTAAAAAGCACACGTACATAAAAAACAAATAGTTAAATCGATTTTTGTTTTCATGAAGAATACGCAACGGACGTGTATTGTGTATAATAATAGACTTCCGTTGAATATAAACCGGGGTGAGAATATATTACAGATTTTCAAAATAATTCGTGCATTTTGTACTAATAACACCAGCACATTTCACTAAATACCTATTAATTTTATATGCTTTTGAACGACATGAGACTTTTTAAATTGTTTGGTACCGTATTGCTGTATTGGTTTTTTAAACTTAAAACAGTAGAATATAATTGGACATTCTGATCCAACCATACTAACAGTCACACACTAGGTAACGCTAATAGGATCTAAAAAATAAAATGTAAAATTATTAAAGAAAAAAATGTGTACTTAAACGTTGTACCCCCAAACGTAGTATTACTTTAAAAATATTATGTACCCTGTATTATTATGTACTTTTATTAAACCGTTATAACTTACACCGTTGTGACCCATGTACCAATCAATCGGCCCAAAAAATGTTGCAGATAAACCTGCTATTGTACCCATGTGTACGCCTATGTGTTGAGATAATCACCCAAAGTCTTTCAATCAAAGTGATTTATTTCTTCGTGTTCATAATCTGTATCTTTTATATGTTTCTCTTTTAATATAGAGTAAAACTCTTCTTTTGTTATTAGTGATGAATTACATAGCTTAGACCAGCAATATTTATACTTACAAGGGTATATGCCTTTACGTGTTACTAGTGGTAGATTTTCAGTATTAATTTCCTTAACTGTTTCTCTAAGCTTCTTAAATCCTGGTGTAATTAGATTTGAGGCGATAGTGGATTAGCTTGATGCCATGTAACGACAAGTATCGACGAATCTGATGACGTGTTATTTATATATTTTGAAAACACTACAGATTTCTTCTTTCTGTTCATTATAACGTTTATTGTATTTTCATTGTAACCGAGTTTAGTTACAATAAAATCTGCGTCATAATCTGATAAGTTATGTATGAAAAATAGAACGAAGTTAAGTATTTGAAGTTTAAGGTTACATTTATTGCAATGTTTATCTATGTTTACCTGATAAATGGTTATGATCGCGACTTTGTTATTTGAATGCGTAAATCTAATTTTACACAAATTATACTATGAACAATTCTTGAGTGATATATTTTTGTTTTTTACATCCTAGTATTAGTGGTATATTGATTTTAAAAAGTTTTTTATTTTTTAAGTTATTTCAACACTGTTTCCGTAAAATGTTTTATCAACTCTTCGTATGTCTTTAATCCACAGTGTGTAATTAATATTACTGTCCATAGCTAACAAATATTTTTTATGACTTTTCAAATATTTATTTTTTCAATATAATTTTTTTAAAAATTATAATCTAAGTATTCTAATGATTATTTCCTATATAATGACACATTTTTTTTTATGGTACATTAGCTTTCATTTAATTGTTTTTTTCAACAATATCATTTTGTATCAATATTTTTAACGTAGGTGTCGTGATTTTTTTTGTATTTACCTCATAAGTTATAATTAAAGATCATAAAATTAGATACAAAATTTAACATGTGTAAACATTTAAAAATACATTTAATAAATAACATTAAACATATTTTGGTAATTGTTTAACCTCTAATGGAATATCTAACAAAGCTCTTGGCTATATTACATTTTTCCAAGGGCTCTGTGCGTATTCGCATATTTTAACTCATATCTCATAGCTCATCAACGTGTGTTTTGGAATGCCGTTATTTTTTCACATTATTTTTTCTTCGGTTTTTATAATAATGTTTTGAAATTGGCATAATTTACAACTGGACAAGGTTAAATTTGATTCCAGGCATTAAATCTTAACGTTGTTAACCTTATCTGCAACCATAATTGATAGCAAAATCGTGAACAATTTGAAAACACGGAATGAGTATGAATGGGTATATTTTAGGTAGGAGACTTAAGAACACATTAATCGCAATTCGATTTCATATAAGGTAAGATCTCGTAATTATAGATGGTTTCACAAATTCCCGGAAAAGTGTGTAAAATAAGTCCATGGGATGGTAAATCATATTTCTATAATATTTCTATAAAATTTACGTATATTAATTGTAATTATATGTGATGATATGGTATGCATTGTATGATATAAACTTATGTCTCGACTGGCACGCAAATTGATCTATATTTATTTTTATTTATTTTTTTTGAATATAGTCATTATATATGAGTGGGAAATAGTTTTCTTATATAAAATTCACGCAGTAGCTGACATTGAATCTTGTTATGGGTTTTTTAATTTAATAATTTTAAACAAATATATTGTGAATTCAAAAGGTAAAAAAATATATTTTTTAAATTTAATTTCTCTTTTTGAACATTTTAAACTTAGAAAAATTCTGGATTAGCCGCCAGTTAAAAATATTGCCAAGAGAAGATTAATGTGGGCAGACTATACATAGCTCAAACAGGGATTTGTAGATAAGGGAGTGATTGAAGAAGAACACATGGGAATCTAAGGTAGACCTAAGCTTAGGTAGGAAGACTGAGTAATGAAAGATATTTAAGAGATAGAAACAGAAATTAGAAAGTGAGAAGCAGCAGAATACAAGGCCAAATGGCAAGATTTGTGATTAGCAGTGTGGTATTAATAGCTGAAACTATAAAAGAAGAAGTACACAAATAATTAATAATTACTAATTATAAAATAATCACATAAGTATCTGAGTTAATTGTGAACTATCAAATGTACAATTAATATTTGTATATCATTTACAGAATAGTAATTAGATAACTAATTAGATAGTAAATAAACATAAATTCTGTCTATCATAAATATTTGATTTGTGATCATTATAAATATGCAAGAAAAATAATTATCTGTGTTATTTATTATTGAATTCAATTCTAAATTTTACCTTTTCTTAATAGTTATTAATAATTGAATTCCCCAGTTTCACCCAATGGACAAATATTCATATTTTTAATTACATGTTTATTTTTAGTATAAAATTTTTTTACACAAGTATGATAGATTGAGAAGTATTCTATAGAAGTTTATAGGTATACTATAGTATTTTATAGAGATAAAATGAAATAATTATTGATTATACGCAGTAATGTTTTCATTCATTTTATTGAAAATAAAAACTGATGAGTGAATATGGCAATTTGTATGATTAATATGCAGATGTTGGTGGAAAGGGGTTAAAAATATTGGTAAAATATTTGACAAAAAATTGAAATTCGTCCTTTTTTTTAGGGAGTCAAAGTAAATTGACTTTTCACGGGTGTTGGTCAACGGGTTAAAACAGGGTTTTCTATTTTCTCGGGTTACGGTTAACGGGTTACCCGTACCCTGATTTAGTTTTTCTCATTTTTATGATAAGGAACATCATAATGTTGTTAGATAGGAATGACTTAAAGGATTTATTAAAATATATTTAAAATCAGTTATTAAAACAATAAATAAGTAATTGACAAGTTTGTACATTTTTACAGCATATGAATCAAGGCCGTAACTGGGGGGGGGTCCAGGGGTCCGGACCCCACCGAAATTTTTAAAAGTAGAAACATTTTAGCGATAAATATAGTTTATTAACAATAAATTGTATTAAATAATAATTTTAGACCACCCCTCCCGAAATTTTTTTCAAGTTACGGCCTTGACATGAATAGTTTGTGAAGGAAATTTTTCACTAACAACACTTTATAATATATATATATATATATTTATAATGAATAACCTAATAATTGTATGGAACTATATTAGGATTATCATATTTAGCTAGGGTCTCATCAGGACGTTCTACTAATTCTAGGATGGAGTGTATAAAAATACTTGATTTTGTAATAAAAATTATAATTCTTTTTTTTTAGATAAACTATTTGTTTATTTATTTAGGTTAAACTAAAAAAAAAATTTTTGAATTTATTATAGAGTACTAGAATAGTCAAACTTTTCAGAAGATTTTGTTTTTTTCAACAGCTCTTTGTTCCCTTTAACATATTTGTATAATCCTGCGCAAGTCATGTTAAAATTAACTTGAATCCATAGTTTCTGGAAGCAGGCGATTTCATTACCAGTGTACTGGGTCGTCATTATCGAAAACACTCTTACACATCCGTTTAGTCATAGAATTTTAAAAACATATTTTTATTTTTTATCGGATATTCATAAGTAATAAAGCAAAATTTGTGAAATTTGCAATAAATAATTTCAATCGGGACATTTTAGTCTTTTGTCTAGACGTCGGGTCGTAGAGTTCAATAACAGTGTCAATTTCGATATATCGGGACGGATGGCAACCCTAGAATATATAGAATGTTGAGATTGATATACATATTAGAGTCTTTTTTTGCCACTTTAAGCCCTGGATATAGCTGACTATCTCTAGACCATCTCTGGTACTAGATATTCTAAAGTTCCCCGATTAATATTTATAGCTCTGTTTCGAGATTTCAATGGTTCTTCAATATCATAAAATATATAATTATGAAATGGGTAAAACAGTGTTGCTTATTATGTAAAATATAAATACTGTAAATTAAATGTATACTAAACTAACCTGATTATTGAACCACAGCGTTGAAGCATTTTGGTCTAAATTACTGGTGATGACACACATGATATACTTGATATTGTTCGGATTTCAAGGTACTCACGCTAGTGTGGTAATGTGTCCACTTTGTTCTACGCATCATAATTGACCGTTGACGTCGTGAGCTGTATCTGACCCCACCCCGTCGTACAATAATGTATTCGACATGTGTGCCGATTTAGTTAAAAACGGAGAAGTGTTAGGTTTGCATAGATGAGTTATAATAGTAGGTACCCTTCATTATGAAAAACTACTTGTTATCTAGATTACTTCTTATTTAATTGTCCTCCTTTACTTTCTAGTAGACGTCTTCTCACTTTTTACAGCCCTGATTTACCACCGTCCAGTTATCCTTCTCTTTAATTCCCGTTCACGCAGTATCATTAACGCTTTAATTTAATTTATTATCAGTGTTGGTTTTCTAAATTAATCTTATGTTATGTTAACGCCCCCGGGCATGTGCCTACCCGTGCCCCCCTTAATACGGGCCTGTATACATCTGTAGTCAATGCTCAAATTTGTAAAGTAGGAGAGTTCAAACAACGAATTTAAAACTGCGTTCCAAGAGCAAAAGATCCATGGGAAACAAACCCCTCTCCTACAAAGCAATAGATACTGGCCTATGGTGTAGACACGAAATTGCAAGTTAGACCTCAATCGATGCCTTCTCTACATATTAAAAATGTTTAAGATTAAGGACTTTTAAAATAAAATGCATGGTAGGCCTAATCGAGCCAGTCTGACATTGCAGTCACCATCACCTTACTTGAATTTTAAATACTACATTTCAACTGTACGTATTTACAGTATCTTATACATATAATGGCTATTGTAGTATTATATAAGAAAAACTATAAGAAAAAAAATCATACAATATGATAAAAACAACCAAAACAAAGAATAAAAGATAATAAAAAAGCAAAAAAATAATATCGATTTAACTTTATTTTTTAATAAAAATTGCTTCGAACATTATTTTATGGCACCCTCCGTTCCAGTAAAAAAATTTAGTTGGAGTACGCAAAAAAAATAAAAATAAACAGTAGGAAACTCTGTTCCCCTGCGTACCCCTTCTATTCGAGCAATGCGTGTAGGACATAATAGGTATGATTACATCTTTACATCCAACGGTCAACGGTCATTACCGACGAGAGGATCGCGACAGCAACGTGAGCTAGTTTTTCGGAGCAGTTATCATAGCTAAAATGATTGATATTCATTACCATCCTGTGTTTGTTATCACTAATATAGAATATGAAATAGGTAAATATTATTTCTATATTACTATATTATTATATTACCTATATTATAATATAGTATATATAATAATATTATTATATTATATAACTGGTTTTTTTCTATACACGCCACTAAACTTAATGTTCTGGGCTTATAATGCAATAAAAAAATTGTGTTCAAAAAGAATTATAATTATTCCAGCATCCAAACTGTACTGCAACTAGAAGTGGGACTGGGGGTGATTAGCACTGTCAAGGGGCCCCAGCTTAGAAAAATTGAGGGCTCAAAATGCATAGAATTTATTGTACTGTATACATTTGAGAGAATATCAAGACCAGTGGCACATTAACTATTTTTCATTATTTTCAAAATTATAGTTTTGTCCCCCTTATATCCGAGAGGTCAATTTCCCCCGCCCACTTATCTGTTGAAACTGCAAAAACAAAAGGTAAATTGAAAAATAACGAATATTCTAATTCACTGTAAATATTTATAACGTCAGAGTTTAAATTGTTTATCATATTTATAGATTTGATATTATATTTAGTAATAACAAACACAGGATGATAATGAAACTATTGTTAATTTCAGCCATGATAACTGCTCCGAAAAACTAGTTCACGTTGCTGTCGCGATCCTCTCGTCATTAGCACGCCTTCACCAAGGTTCACAAAGGTTTTTTATCGCGGTATCTACCAATTTCGGTTTCCAATGTCATACATTAACTAGTGCCCAAGAAACAAAACACAAATTCAACATGAGCGAAATAATCCAAATATTTTTGAATGAAACAGAACCAACACAAAAACCAGGTTCAATTAAGGGTTCAGCATGACTACGTTGAAACGGATTACCCGGGGGAATCGTATTGAGATGTGGTACGGTAATACGTTTAAATACTGATTTATGTTTTTAAATGTATACAATTAAGGAATATACATAATTCATGACCCATGAAAATAATTTTTATTCAAAAACAAATTTACATAGATACGCACACGCGCATTTGACGAACAAACATGTATGTTCGTGTCAGTGGCGTATATAGGGAGAGGGGTCTAGTGGGTTACAGCCATCCTCGAAATGTTTCAAAAAACTTAAAAATTATTTTAAACGTTTGTTGTATTTTAATGGTGCTTTATACTTATTAGAATTTGCGTCCAACATTAAATCGTTTTGGGACATTTTGTAAATTAAATGTAGATAAGTACCTACTGTGTCTTGTTTGTAATTCTTAGATAGTAGTGGTAATTTAACTCTGTTTATAGTAGCCCCTCCCGAAAATATTTTCTGTATATGCCACTGGTTCGTGTATACCTGTACAGTCCAGTCGGGTCTAAGCCTCGAATTCAATCCGCGAAATATGAAAACAACGACGTTGAATTAGATTTTTTATGTCGGGTAGATAGCGGTAGCGTGCGACTCGAAAAACAGATGATCGCGGAACGGCGGCGACGACGGATCAGTCACTGTCGCTACCGTCCGTCCGATATCGTGTTCAAGTGTTGTTGTTTTGCTTCGACGGCGACGTCGACTTTCCTGCCAGCACCTCCACAACAATTTTGTACATATATATATATTCATAAATATATTATATGTATATGTATGCACATATGTACCCGATTGTACATGTGTGCGTATATATATTTATATAATATATAATATGTATGTGTCATAGTCGCTGGTTTGTTGTTAAACGTTCAATTCCCGTTGGACGTTTTGCAATCATTTCGGTTTTTACACTCCGAGAACGCTGTCGTCGTGTAGGTTTTTCTCAAGCAAGTGCTCACTAGTAAAGTAATTTTTTCGATTTTTCTACTAATTCGCACTGTGCACCGTAACAGTAATCGAAAGTCGTAAACGGTATAAGCGTATGTGTGTGTGTGTGTGTGTGTGTGTGTGTAATTGTGAGTTTGACGTGCGCGCGCTTAAGACTTGCTTTTACATCACTAATCATCTCTAATAATGTCCAAAAAATGATCCTAACACCACTCGACTAGAAGATCCACAAACACTGCTTTATAGGTATATACTACCTATGTTATAGTCTTATACAACTAGTTGTCAATAACGTTCATGTTGAGTTTCTTCATCCTTACTCTTGTAACAATAATATATTTGCTGTGTGCACATATTCATTTAATATTTGCGAATTACTCGATTAATGTTTATTCCTATGCACAATTTTTAATATTATCATTTTATTGATCTGGATAACAAATTATCTTCCTGAAATTCTGTATGCAGGATCGAACTCACATCACCATTCTTGTACAGGTGTCAAAATGTCGTTTATGGTGAAGAAAAAACGATACAAGTTCACCGTCAATCTTTGCTTGGAAGATTTAACAGCTGTACCATTTGTCAATGCTGTACTGTTTGCTAAAGTCCGTCTTCTTGATGGGGGAAACTTCAGTGATACTTCATCCAGGTAATTTTTTCTTTTATTATTTTAAATTAATGCCTAAGTTTTATTAGACTAGCCTGCTATTAATGTTAATTTTTACTCAGTGATATACCTATCTGATTTTGAGTATTAAGATTTTATTAATTTTTAATCATTTGGCAATTGTATTTAATGTTTTGAAAATTATTGGCAATTTCTAAGGATTTGGTTTGCATTTATTTCTATGGAGTTAAAAAGTCTAAATTCCTGAGATATACACAATGGGTTATAAAAATGTATGTATTCTGAAAATATATAATAGACGTACTTACATAATTAGTTTTATTAGAATAATTATTACATTTTTTAAAGGTACATAATATGAGTTAAACAAACATTTAAAAAAAAAAAAAATTAAATAGGTATCTGTCTTTGTTGTATTATGGTTGAAATTTATACTCATAGGTACACTATACACAAATTAACTTGATGGCTAAGTGGATGACCACATGATAGCATATAAGATTAATTTAAGATCATATGGTACTTATAATTATTTAGATTATATATAAAAGCAATATTAATTATTATATATTATGTTGCTATTAATCAATAATTTTTCTTATTGGTTTTATTGATTAGAATATTGACATTATTTGCTTTGTAAGTCTCTCAATGATGCCATTTACTAATTAAATATATTCTTATGTACAACATAATCAATTTCTATTAATATGAAAAAAATCATAAAATTATGATTATAAATATAAAAGATAAGGTAATTAACTTTTTAAAATAATTACAATTGTATAATTTGATATTATAATATTGTTAAATATCATTTGATGTGTTTATTTACTATTAATCCTGCTATTAATATTACTCTAAATCTGGATGTTATTGTTTTAATCGGCAATTACATTTTAAGTAAAAATAAAATATAAATTGCAACAAAACTTATTCCCTTAAAGATTAATATACTATTTTAATTTTTGATTTATTAATTTTGTTATATTTCTAGGTACAGAGGTACATATTAAAATCTCATTAATAAAATCTGATTGTTGATTAAAATAAATTAACTAAATTCCTAAAATTATTTCATATCTAAAAAGTGGCTAGTTAATTTTTCATTTTTAAATGCCCATAACCTAACCTGTCCCGTTTTTTTATTAAATAATTACCCTACTTGTTATGTGTGTATATTCATTATCTATATAGGTAAATGAAAAAAATGTTCTACCAGTATCATAAGAATTTTACTTTAATTGTAACAAACTATTTGTAAAAAAAACCTTTTTTTGATATTTATTTGTGAATATATTATTTATGGAGGGAAAATTTAAATTTTTTAAGTATATACATGAAAGTATGGTTAATTTTAATTATTATTTTTTTATGAGTAAGATGATTATTGTAAACCTAAAATAATTAATTTATCATTATATAAATAATGTGTTACTATTCCCAAATTCTTCTTCACCTTAACGGTCCTTAAAGGACTTGAGCTGCCACAAACAAGTCTCTCCGCCTTTCCCTTTTGAATGCTAGTTCAACAGAGGCATGAACATCTACTGTCCTAATGTATCTTTCTCCACAGCATCCTTCTATGTTCTTGGTCTACCCAATTGTCATTTCTTCTGTTTTGTTATCTGTATTTGTTAATGTTTTAAATAATATATTCCTAAGCTTTTCAGATTTATTCAAATCATTCCATTCTCTTTATTCTTAAATATGTTAGAATAGTTGGTTTCACATATAGCTGGCATATTATCATTTTTTCAAATATCGCCAGTTTTCTTTTCTATCATCTTCCGTTGAAGATCAAGTCTCATATGTGTAAGTAACTATTGGTCCTAGGTAGTTGATGTTGAGCAGTATTTTTGACTTTTTCAACAATAATTTATAATCAAGATCCATAGCATTACCCCTTTCCTAAAAGGAGAAAAAAAATGAAAATTATATTTACTTTGATCAGATGCTAATTTTTAAGCGAAATAGGCTTGAGTTGTTTTCTTTATAAAATTTAAATTTTTAAGATGATAGGTGTGACTAAATATATTTGTACACAAATCTTTATTAAAATATGAAAATGTATGTAAACATAAATAAAAACTAATATATATGTAAAATTTGACTTTTAAGGGGAAATGGGAAATTAACCCCTAAAGTTTTTTAGCCAGCAATTTTATTGATAATTCATCTAGTTATTCTATTGATTCAAGGTTTCTTCAATTTATCACATCAATAACTTTGTTTTAAAGTAAAAAATATCCTTCAGACATAAAAATATTTTGGTTTGTAATTTCACTCTCAGCAAAATTTATTTAATGTGAGATAAAAATGTTATTTAATATATAAATATATTTATAGAAGAGTTAATTTTACAAAATTTAAACTCATAATAAATAATATATCTTTGTAAGTAATAAAATAAAAATTAAAAGTTATTGTCAGTTAATACTCTTAAAATTTATATGTAGAAATAAATAAATATATAAATGAATGCTCATAGGTGTGCACAGACCTCTTTTTTAGGGTATGCAGAAGGTTGTCTCAATTACTGCCCCACCTCACAATGGAAGTTAGCTTAAGCGTTCAAAATGCTGGTAAAAATATACACACAAATGTCTAAATAATTGTTTAATTTAAAATTAAAACTTTTTTCTTAAAAAAAAGTGACTCAATGGCCACTTCTTTATTGTTATAACTGTTTTCATCAATATAATTTAAAATAAATTACAAGAAAACAAATTAAATATTTAATGCTTCAAATGATTTGAGTATTATATTTAATAGAGTAAATAAACAAAAATATACTCGAATCATATACTTCAATGAAAAACAAAATAAATTTGATAAATAATTATAATTGATCATAATACAATTCTACTTTAAGTTGAATTTTTGAAATCATCAATAATGCCATCAAGATTTACATTTTTAGCCATTTCTTGCTCTACAAGTATAGTTAAAAGCATTAAGCTATTTAATCTCTTTTGAAGCATAGTACTACTTAATTTTGATTTCAACATTATTAATTTAGTAAATAATCGCTTACATGTATAACTTGTAACTGACGTTACTGCAAATTTTTTATCACAATAATAAATAGTTAAAGAATACAATGTTAATCAAATTATTTTAACCATTGAAGCCAAACCCAAAGTATTTTAGTATCACAGTTGACTTCAATTTGTTTTGTTCTAACAAATTTATTACAGCTACCAATTCATCTTGATTGCACTTAATACATATAAATGTATTAAATTAATAAGTATAAAAAATATAAATGAATCTCTTTATAATAGTTCGGTTAGCAAATTTTTCTTCTTTGGTTAGCAAAACTATGTGTTCAGAGTATGCTACTGCATACCCTGCATACCTCCTATGCACGCTTATGTGAATGTTTAGAAAACTAATTTAAAAAAATATTTTAAATGTACAAACCGATTTGAAAAATAAAATCTTTTATCAATAAATTTTAGATAACAATAAATAATAATAACCAAAGTATTTATATTTCTTAATATATCTATGTCTAATAAGAATTAATTTTAAATAATCTGTCCTATTAAAATGAATTATTTCTAAGTAAAACGACCAATTTTTTTCAATGTATTCCTTCCTTCATTTTTTCATTACTTTATAAATATTATAATACTCCAGGCCAAGGCCATAAATAAATAAATAAATAAACCGTAATTTTCAAAAGTAGAAACATTTTAGTGGTGAATATAGTTAACTATAAATTGTGTTAAATAATAATATTAGACCTCCCAAAATTTTTTTCCAGTTAAGGCCTTGCTCCAGGCTAAGCATTTATTTATTTATTTTTAATGTATTAATACTTAAGTTTATAATTTATAATTATTTATTAATAAATGTTTAGAGTTAAATTGAATTTATATGTTGCTAATATCTGACCTTGAATCTAATTTCTGATGTACTTCCTTGAGGTTTGTAATGTAATTTTTAAAAGTTTTCTTTGAGTTTAAAGTTTTTTTCTTCCCAAAATAGTTGAATTTATTTTTTTTGTTTAAGATAATAACATTAAGAGTTTAAGTTTTGTCTTTTGGTATTTTTAAAAGTAACCTTTATTTTCTTTTATGTTGATAATTTATCATTTTGTTTTAAAATTAAAATATTTTACGTCTGACAATTGTAGGGGTTTTTTGAGGAATAATAATTTCCATGGGTTACGTTGGGAAAATCAAATTAATTTAATACTTAAGTATGGGCCTATGATGTGTCATTTATATTAATACATTTATTATAATAATTTGTTTAATCGTAATATCATTATTATGTATACTTATTTTTTTTCCATGTTGCACATCTTCATTGACTAAAACTCACAACATTTTGTTTTTTAATTAGGTAAAATGTATGGGATTTTAGCTTAATAAAGTTCACTTATAAAATATAATAACCAGGTCCTTCTTCAGGTAACTCGTTGTTAGTTGAATGTTTAGAATAACATTAATAAATTACCCAATGTTATATTTGTAAAATATTTTCATGTAATGAGTAATATGGAAATACATTTTTAATAATATATTAGTTATTAAATATGAGTCAATATTTAGCTGATCTTTAATGTGATAGAGTTATGAAATAAATCAAAATATATTATATAAATATTTAATTTTATAATAAAAATATGTATTATGTATATATGTAAGTGTATTAATAATTTTAATATAAAAAAAAAAAAAAATGAATGTTATGAGATATGAATAAAATAACACATTTAATTACTATTTAATTAATTTGAAGATGGTTTAAAATAAATACAAGTATACATTATGTGTAACAAATAATCATTTTAATTTCTCACAAAATAATTTATATAATTTTTAGTTTATATAAAATCCATGTATTACATTATACAAACTGTGCAAATTGAGTTATTTGTAATTTCTTTGTAATGGATGAAATTAGAGAAACATTACGTTATAATCATAAAAAAAGTGATGATTACACACTTTACTGTTCTTAATAAAAGTATATTGTGATAATTTAATATATTAAGTTTAAAGTTTCCAATGAATATGTTCTTTTTTGGTTATTTTCTATTTCCTTTAATGATAATTATAATTGTATACGTCATGCGATTTTTATAGTTATTAAAATATATATAATAGAACTTAAATTAAAACTATAGAATATGATGGTTATTGACTACTTTGCATTTCAACTGTTGTAAAATTAAAAATGTTATATGTATTTTTTAGTGATGCAGAATACTATCTCTGACTCAGATTTTAAAATATTGAATGACATCACATCTCCAATATTTAAAGACCATATTAATTATGTCAACTTATATATTTACATATTAAAAAAAATCAATGATTCAATTGTTATATCTTTAGATCTGTAAGTAGTGACTAATATTTATTTGTCTTTGATTGTTTTACTTAACTCAAACCGTTAAATTAAGTCCTATTTCAATAGTTAGATTAGCTGCTTTAGCATAGGTACTTGTACTAAAACTGCCTTATTATTTATTCAAAATGAAAAGGTATTTCCAAATTTCTATTGAAAATTATGCTACTGTTTCTATTTATTTATTCAATAAAATTGTCCGCGTAATATTTATGTAGATATTGTAAGAAATCAAGTAAATCATCTGTTATTTTAGTTAAGCAATATTTATAACCATGAATAAATTATAGTATTAAAATATAAAATTCATAAAGCATTTCAATATTTTATTAGTTATAGTATTTATTATAGTTAATTCTAATTCACATGATATCAATTTTAGACTTTAAATGGGTTTTAATTTATTTGATTAATTTTATCATTATTTAATTTTGTAATAATTAATTAAATAAAAAAATTAAATTAGTAATTAATAAAAATAATATTTTAAGATATGATGATCTGAAATAATTTTTTTTTTTTTTCAGATTTATTTTCATCTTATATAAGAGTTTTTGTCTAAAACAAAAAATTTAAAATTGTTTTAAAAATAAATTAAACTGAATATATTTTTTCTATTTTTAATATATTACTAATTACCTTGAGCATTACATCGGACTAATAGATATTTTCTTCGGATTCACGACAATTGAGCGCAGAAAATTGAGCGCACGACAATTGGGCGAAGACTATTGAGCGCACGAAACTTGAGCGCTGCGAAAATTAAGCTCTAAGACAATTGAGCGCGATATAAACCTAAAAAAGTTAGTTAATAATTAAAAAAAAAAAATAATAAGTCATAGTTAATAATACATCATATTTTAATAATATTTTAATAATAATAATATATGCGAACAAATTCATTTCTAATTTCGTAATTTCATGTACAGCAGTTCTGCACTAAGCTTTTACTCAGTATAGTATAATATTATGTTAAAGCGCTCAACTGTCTCGGTGCTTAATTTTCGCAGCGCCCAATTTTCGCCGTGCTCAATTGTCTGCGCTTAATTGTTGCGCGCTCAATTGTCGGGACACCATTTTCTTCAGTTGGGAAATTTGAATGACTGCCTGTTATCAGCCAAAATATTTTTATATTTAGAAAAGGAATGTTCCATGTCTATGGAACTTATTGGTGCGAACTTAATAAATGGCAGGTCACTACTACTAATATTTGCAGGCCATAAATTCATTTTGTCCATTTAAAATGTTCGATATTTTTTGTAAT
>NW_020273018.1:1354001-1382391 GCF_003268045.1 Sipha flava
AAAAAGTTAGTTAATAATTAAAAAAAAAAAAATAATAAGTCATAGTTAATAATACATCATATTTTAATAATACTGTAAATAAATACGCGATATAAACCTAAAAAAGTTAGTTAATAATTAAAAAAAAAAAAATAATAAGTCATAGTTAATAATACATCATATTTTAATAATATTTTAATAATAATAATATATGCGAACAAATTCATTTCTAATTTCGTAATTTCATGTACAGCAGTTCTGCACTAAGCTTTTACTCAGTATAGTATAATATTATGTTAAAGCGCTCAACTGTCTCGGTGCTTAATTTTCGCAGCGCCCAATTTTCGCCGTGCTCAATTGTCTGCGCTTAATTGTTGCGCGCTCAATTGTCGGGACACCATTTTCTTCAGTTGGGAAATTTGAATGACTGCCTGTTATCAGCCAAAATATTTTTATATTTAGAAAAGGAATGTTCCATGTCTATGGAACTTATTGGTGCGAACTTAATAAATGGCAGGTCACTACTACTAATATTTGCAGGCCATAAATTCATTTTGTCCATTTAAAATGTTCGATATTTTTTGTAATTGATCAAATCCAACATTTTTCTCCAAACATTTTTTAATTATATCATATTTAGCTTTTGCAGATCTTTCAATTTTTGTAGAATGTAAATGTTCTTTTGTAGCTTAAATTATTTTAATGGATTTAATTAGTGCCATACCTTAGGTTTCAAGTTAAGTAATATATGAAGAAATAAATCTTTAAATTTTTTTTATAAAATTAAAAACTTTACTCTTTCATATAAATAATTGTCAAATATGCACTTATAAATGAAAAATGGTCTAATATGCAACTATAAATTTTAAATATAAACTTGTATTGCTATGAAACAAATTTCTATATTACTTAGCTATGTTTTTGATGATTATTTAAAAACATGCAAACTTATAGAAATTCCGAGCTCTAGTTATAACTAAAAGTGTCAAATTTAATATACATTTAACCATTATTTAAAAGAATTTTGTTTTTACGGTACGATTCTATCAATATCTACCAGGCTTATGACTACCTTTAGTATAATATTAAGATGATTATCTTAAATTTGGTAGTTTATAAGCAATATACATGTTACGGGTTAAGTTCGAAAATTGGTAGTTTACACATTAAAGTTATTCATATGAATAATATAATATGCACATTATCCAGTGTGCTATGGAGTAGGTATGAGTAGCTAAGCTATGAGGTAAAAAAAAAAAACTAAGTCATATTAATTCGAAAAAAAAATGATAAAGTAAATTATATACTATTAAGTTATAATTTTACATAAAAAAATTTAAAAAATTAAGTAGTTATTTATTGGAGCAGTTCAGATTCAAGTGGAATTTTGAGTTGCAAAATATTTCTCCAGATTTAAATTTACTCGTACATTTATTTGTTAAACAATTATTTTTACACAAACATTTTTTAAAACTTTGACCACCGAGATTATGCATTAGTTATTTCACACAAAGATTTTTTTGCAGCCGGCACTTATATAATATTCATTTATTTATTAAAACTCATAAAGTTTCTCTTTTTAAGAAAACAAGTTTTTTTTAAAAAAAACTAAATGATCAAACATTAATAAACCGAGTTAGGTGAATTCGAAAACGGATAACACCGTACTGAAGTTTAAAATTATTATAGAATACCAATGCATACGATTAATTATAATTTACAATTTAAACTCTTATTTTATTTTATGAAAAAAAATTATCCACTCAGAGGTAGATAATGTACAAATTACCCGATTTATGTTTCTACAAAATAAACATTTTACAAATATGTTTACTTTATCCAATAGGCATGAGTAGTGTTTACATTAACCGGGTGATGTGTTTATTACCCGATTTTCGTACTCTACGCATAACATATAGACAATAAGATAATGTTTTAGTGATTTTACTGTCTAAATTCATTATTGAACATTCAAAATATGTTTTAACGTAGAACATACGTATTCTAATACGGCATCGACTGTTATTTTGTAGGTAATCGATAAAATATAGCATTGGTTTCATAATCATTTACATACAATTTTATATATTTTTGTATATTGGCGTCCAATCGACTTAATCCATGACCTCGTCCAATTGTTCCATACTGTCCTTCGAAATAAATTTGAAAACTTTTAGTAATGTAAACGTGGGATTTGGTTATGTTTTGTACTATAAATTCATATGCACTTTTATATTTACTTATATATTATAATTATTTTCATATGTACATTTATAATTTCTTAAAAATGTTTGTAAACATTTAAATTATTATACCTAGTAAAAAAAAGCATTCTAATATTTTTTGTGTTTAACCTTATATATTTTTTTTTTGTTTTCGTTAAGGTTTTTATGAAAATATTTTGTTTTATTAATTTATAACTTAAATCATATTCTGAAGTATTTGATTCCTCTAGGATATATTTAACGCATAATTAAGAATATTAAATATGTATAATTGTTTGTTAGTTTATGGTAAAGGTGTTATGTATCAATTTTTTTAATTGAAAAATTACCAATGGCTGAATTGATAGCAAAGATAGTTTTTTTTATAAAAATCTTATTTTGGGAAAGCAGGTACCTAACTAAATCAGAACGAATTATGTTTATTATAATTATGTAGTAATATATTAACTAAATATATGATATAAATATTTTATTATTATTATATATATATATTTAAAAAAAAAAAAACAGTTATTCTATTTTCCTACCTACCTATCTATTTCAAACATTTTTCATAATTGTAACAAAAAATTATAATAGTTTTTTATTATACTTATAAAACTAAGAATATGATAATAAGTAATTTCATATGTTTTTTAATTTGTATGGACACACAGAACAATCATTAGTGACGCGAAATTAGCTACAGCTTGAATTGTCCAAACAAATAATGTGTGGCAAATGTGTTTGAACTTAACCAGCTCCCATTAGTGTTCGTGGATATAGAAATAATTTAAAAAGTGCGTTTAATTAAGTCGTTAAGCAGTAAAGCAGCGAACAATAATGTGTATTATGTTCGAATATAACATATAGTTACAGAGTACCATGGGACAGTTAACAATCTGTCTACGCATTTTTTATGTTTATCACTATTATAAATTCTTATAACAGTGTTTTTTGTATTATTATATTTTTTCTCTTTCATTTTTTAGATAGTTTGTTCGACGTTAATATAGTTTAATTAATGTGGGAATCGATTGCAATATATAACTTTAATCATGCAATGGATTCATTTATAAATAATACTTATGTTTCGTCGATAATCTTGATACGAAAATATTCCATATTTCATGTCTAAAATAATAATATTAACATCGTTAATAATAATCTGACTGCAAAATATTGAATAGGTACCATGTGATATAATTCGTATAATGTATATTGTATATCTATTGAGATGATGCCATTTGCTACGTTCATTCGAACCACATATTTATCACTTATTTATTACCTATAGGTTTTTGTCTGTCATGTGAGATTTGAAAAACAAATATATCATGTATGTTTTCTGTATAGGTATTCACTGTACATGCATATTGATTTATCATGATGGAATTGTATTTTTCACAAAAACTTATATATGTATACTCTCATGACAACTGTAAAGTTCACGCGTATAATACAGGTATACATAAAGTCATGTGTAATGTATTGGAGTACAACGATCAAAGCGTAATGTTTGTGTATGTTTAAAACACGCTTGCGGTATCGATTACGATCGATCTTTTTCAATAATGCGTATCTTATGTTAGTATTCGTGCACGCGCAAATAAGTATGTGTCGAGTGTATAATCTCGAAATTCTATTTTGGGGTAGTAAGTGGTTGTTTCTCCAAATAAATGACATGTCCGACGGTGACAGGGTACAACTCGTGTTGTATTTACTTTTAAAATGTTTATTCGCGTGCGAACGAGAAGTTTTTTTATTTGTTGCACGCCAGCTGTGTTTAAATTAAAACACGTAAATTGGAATTAATGGCGTTTAATTTGTACGCAAGCGATATATTATTATAATTTCGTAACGCAGACACCACATATATGTGCATATATATATCCGGGGTCTTGGTAATATCGTGTTCTGTCGATGCGATTGAAATTTACTCGTGGAGGAAACGTGCAATTTAAATGTATATTCGCGTGCATAGCGGGTATGGCATATTGTTGTACGTACCGGGATACGTATTCGTACACAAATCTAGGCCATGCGCCAGTCATGGATCATAATTATTGCAAACGAATAATATTGCTGTTGCACGAAAAATATAATTCTCCTTGCATTCTCCTGCATCTTCTCTTCCTTCCGATCACATGCAGTGTATATAGTGACAATCAATGCGCGTGCACATGTTATACAATGACAATCGATTACGGCAGTAATAATACATCGGTAACGATAATAATGGCAGCGTTAACCTATGGTTTGCCTCCGTCGCCTATTGTCTGTAGAGCTTTTCCGTGGTTTTCTACGCGGCAGAAAACACTGCAGCTGTGCGAGAGTCATTTATCCGCTGCCGCGAAATAATTAATGCTAGTTGCGCATACATACGCGCGTGTGCGGCAGGTGAACGCGCGACGCGCAAAACGAGGTCCGCTGCGCTATTATGTGGGTGCTGGTCGCGTCAATGCGCAATGTATATATGTATACAGGTGCATCACGGTCGACAGACCTCCTACGCGCGCTCGTCTCCTGTGAAATGATCAATTTTTAAATACGTCCCGTAAAAAACGCTGTCGAACAGTTAATTTTTTGACCTTTCAGCACGCTCGCGCACGCACGTTTAACGCGTATTAATCTACGTGTTTTTATACACCTATATGTTCACGATACGTACCATACGTACTATTATTAAACGAAGTTTTAACCATCTTAATTATCTGTTTGTTCCATAAATACATGTATATACGCGTGCGCAGGTATACAATGACGTGGTGGCGAGTTCCGTAGCTAAATTAATTGAACAGCTAGGATTTTGATTTTTAGTTTATCATTTGTGACGAAAAATTTGTAGTCGAAGTTTAAAAGTTACTTTAAAAATTGTAATTTTTTTCTCGTTTTTTTTTTTTTTTTGTTTGTTGTAGTCGGTTATGCAATAATGTAATCTAATACTCTAGATAAACGCTCGCATAAAATGTACATAAAATTACTATAAACAGTTTAAAAAATCTTCTTTTATGTTTTATAATTTAAAATGTAATTAGTTAAAAATATGTAAGACAAAAAAAAAAAGGAGTTATTTTTTCTTAAGTTTAGTTGATAACCCATTAACCAAGGCTTTTATTTGTTTTTGAATAATAAATTTCTATTTATAAATTGTAATTATTTTATATCAATACAGTAAAAAAATTGAATTACATGCAAATTATATGTCTGATCATAGGGAAGAATATATTCCTGTAGGTGACAACTTTGAGCTCTAGTGTTTTTGTTTTAGTGAGAAAGATAGTTCTTTCACTAGTTCTCTTTGGGCTGTCTGGAATATGTTTAAATATAAACCTTTTTATGAATGTAAGTGTGGTCACTGGAAGCTAAAATAATAACGCTGTTAATTTTTAAACTTAGCAAAGTGACTCGTTACTGCAGCACATTTTTTAAACTATACTTACGTTATACCTAATATATGTATGATATTTCTACATAGATATTCTATCTATAGATATATGCGGAGAATATAACTTTTTTCGCGTTTTGATGTTCCTATTTAACCGAGTGAACATACAACTCAAGGTTTATATTATGTATATGTAATGTGGAAAGATGGAATTTTATAGCTGCTTTATAATGTGTAGGTATAGTGTTCTATTTATGGAATGTACGAAACAATTTGAAAATTATGTGTATGTATATTCATATGTATATTGTGTAATGTGTGTTGGAATAATATACGCGCGCGTTATCGTCATGTTGAAAAAAATAAAAATTTATGTTTGAGTTATAATTGACACTTCAAATAGCAATTTTCAATCGATAAAATACGTTTTCTTGAAATAAAGAAAATATTGAAGGTTTATTTCCATTAAAAATACTCGCATTTTATGGAAAATGATAATATTGGTTTTAAAATATTTTTTCAGCTTTTATTTTATTCATGTTTTAAAAAGTAAACATTAATATAATATTATGTTTATAAGTGAAATTAAGTTTTTTAGTCAATATGTTCATATGATATTGCGTTAATAATAATAATTGTTTTTATTCAACTTTATGCGTTTGGGATTTAAACAATGTATCGTATGATATATTCATATTGACTTAAAAAAAAAAAAACTATTGTGATATTATTTTTCGCTCAGGTATTAATGTATAGAATGTATTAAATCATTTTTTCTCGTTATCACAGTTGTAATTTGTACTAGAAGTCGCTATACTATATTGTTATATAGCGTTATGTACATATTAATGATATAACGTATTTTAGTATCACATTATCTAGTGAATTATCGTATTAAATTAAAAAAAAATCGATTTTTATTTTGGCATATTTGAATTGTATTTATGGCATTTTACGTATATTCAGTGTAGCAGAGTGTAGAATAGTTGATTTTGATCATCTTGACAACATCATAATTTATTATGACTTATGACTTGCCGCCCATTCAATTTCGATTTATTAATACGTGTTAAACAATTCGACCGTTCGAATGATATAAAAATATTACTGTGTAAAAAATATTTAAAATATTTTATGGTGTTGTGCATGTAGGAATCAAGATAATTTTCCGTACGAGCTGCGTAATTAGGATATTTCATAGAACAATGCTTTTTATTTGACACAAATGTGCTACTTGGTATCGGTTACGAAACAAACAAGATAATAAATAACATTTAGGTATGATATGAGTTTCGTTTGGATACTTTCCTACATTATATTTTTATTGTTTTTCTTTTAAAAATAATATTCTATGTCTGAACTTAGAATGAGGAAGTGTTGCATTGCGTTTACATATATCAGATAACTTAATTATTTTACTACTGACCTAATGTCTTATTCGAATCGTAAGTTAGTATAATAGTAGTGACGCAATAATAACTGTATTTAATAATAATTTGAAACAATAACATATTGACGTGATAATATACCGAAATAATTTTAATTGCCCTTGGTGATGGTACGTGGTAGGTTGGTTTCGTTTTTATTCATATCAAACAAAAACCGATATTAATACATAAAAAATGACATTGACCACTATACGTAATTAGGCACACTGTCTACTTATTTATTTCCGACTTATAAAGTATAATGTAAAAACACTTATGGAATATATTTTTCAGATACGATGAATCTATTATAACCTAATACATGTATGTACCTATCTAGAACGAATACATTTGTAACGCTATTCAAGGAAAACTAAAAATGAAAACGAAACAAAATTGTGTACAGCTGATATTAAAAAGCAAACAGACACAATAACCATAGTGAATTTTTCATAGACCGATCATAATATTATATGTATATATAATTTACTAATTATTATAGTAAGGATTCGTAATTCAATTTATACGTGTGTTTATAAGCTTACCCGTTTATAATAAGATAAATGTATTATTCATTAAATGTAAATATATGGCGCTAAAGATTTACGAGACTGTCAACGTCATTTGTTTAACATGGAGACGTTATTCACCTTACCCCCAACGTTTTCCGAGTTAGACGCTTTGTTTCAAATCGAAACTGTTAAAATATTTTTCATCATGATAAATAATTTACATATGTATATAAAAAGAGGATTTTGCAAATTTTATTATTTTATTATTATATACCTATGCAGTATGCTGTGAATATTGGTTAGAACAAAATTCAAGATTTTGGGAGATAACAATTTTTTTCGGTATAGCTGATACTTCAGCGTATCTATACTGGTGAACCTTATTTTACTTGAGTATGTTGAATTTTTATTAATTATTTTTTTTTATATACGACTGTATATATTCACTTATATTAACTTATATTCACTGTAACTGCGATTTCGTTAAAAAAAATCAATTGCAATATACTCATATACAATGGTGTAGTGTTGATCATTTATAGTAATAATTAGTTTTAAAAATAAGAAAAATATCAATACATCGTTCGATTTGATCGTTCAAACTTTCATAAGAAAATACGTTACAAATTTGAAAATTCGTGACAAAGGTTTTAGGTATCTTTAAATGTACACAAATAATGGGATTTAGAGATTATTTTTCTATGTAATTCCAAAATTAGATTTTCTTGTTTATTCGCGTAGGTACATAATTGTTGTAACAGTTTACAAGACGTGTAAAGTGTAATCAAGAATAAATTATTATTTCGACTGCTTCTAATGCAGTAGTGTATCTCGATATTGGTTTACTATAAATTACAATATTTTCGTTATTTTTAGTGTTAAATTGTATACTATTATTGTGTTATTGATATAAATATTAATATGTTATTGTCAATCAACTTGTCAATTCGGGTTTCATTTCAAACACTTGAAACTTTATGCCACAACAAATATTTTTAAATGGATTCACTTGTTTATTTAATCTAATTATAACTGTCGTTCAAATGAAAACTTATGTGTTTTGTTATTGTTCCGTCCTCGTGTATCGTTTTATTCGTATATTTTTTTGTCGTGTAAATTATTTTAAATATTTATAGTGTATAAGTAGATTTGAATATGTTAATCGCAAGACTTGAAGGGTTCAACAGAAAATATAATTATACTTTATTATATTTTAACTATATAGATGTACTCGTTTAGAGATAGCTATTATAAATCGTTTTCTACTGTGTCAACAATTTTTTTGCAAAAACATTTGCTCATTGAATTTCTAAGTACATGTTTTCACAGTATTTTTTGATATATGTACTAACCATTTTTCCCCTAATCGATTGTATTAAATATATAATGTATTATCAATATAGTTTAATATACAATAACGGTTGATAAATATTATTGATTGAGTAGTCGTTTGAATTTGATTTATTTTGTAAGCTGGAAACGGTCCAAACTTTCGAAAATCTTCCATAGTGAACAGTTTTTTCTCAACTATAATGGCAGCCAATTTTGTTGGCGCTAAATTCTTTTCATCGTCTCTCTTCTAAAGCGTCACTACATGATGTGTATATACATATATACTACCCAGCAAATATAGGTAGAACGTGTAAATATATTTTGTACGGCTGAGAAGCCAAGAAACAAGAAACATGTGTGTCTTATCGAGCACAGATTTACGGAATGTCTACCGGAAAGTTTATGGTAGCATTCTGTCAAACACGTTTCATGTGACTGATTTGAAGAAAAAAGAAACGAGTATTTATAGTTGAGAATAATGTACAAAGCGCATGCGCAATAACGGTTACAAATTTTTCTTATGCGCTGAGATGAGCTAGGTAAAAACCAAGTATATGTTTCTATTTATTGCCATAAAGTAGAAGGTTTCATGTACTAAAAATATCCTTTGATTGTTTTATTTGTATATGTTGCATTTAATATAAATTTTTTTTTTTAATCAATGAGAAATTACTTATAATTATAATATGCCTTATAATAATTTGTTAAAAGGATTTTTAAAAAATATTTTATGATTGTATATGAATATATATATATATATTATTTTATTATTATATATTATATATTTTTTATTATAATATATAAAGGTTTTAAAAGTATGCGGTTAAATGTGTGTATTTTTATATAATAAAATCAATGATTGAATTCGTTTGCCAAGTGTATGTTTTAAAATTTTCACACGATGGACTGTTTACTGTAGTTTAATTGCCAAGTGTCTAAAGTTTGTGATGTGTTTATTAAAAAAAAAAAAAAAATTATCTTAATTCCTTACTCTGTATTAATAAACATAGTACTGTGCATAATGCAATATTATTTTTATTTATATAATCCATTATTCGGGTGCTGGCATGTTATAGAGAAGAAGTTCGAGATCATACAGTCCGATGGGGTTCTAAATTCCAGTTTGTGTGCAAGATGAGTGCCAATGCGTCAACTGGAATATTGGATCCGTGTAATCTTAGAATATCTGTTCGAAAAGTATGTTTTGGGATGTCATCATTTATATAAAAACAACACATTCTAATTGTTTGTTCATTACTTTACATAGGAACTGAAAGGAGGCCGTAGCTTTCAAAAACTCGGATTTACTGATGTCAATTTGGCTGAACTGGCCGGAGCAGGATTAAGCTCAAGGCGTTGCCTGCTGGAAGGATATGACACCCGACATCACCGCCAAGACAATTCTATGCTTCGGATATCCGTGTCCATGAACATGTTAGCCGGAGATATACTGTTCAAAGCGTAGGTTCTATATTCCTATGGAATATAAACCAGAGGCATATTTTTTTTTTTTTTTGGGAGGGGGGCTCTCGGGTCTCGACCCCTCGGAAGAAAAATTTCATAAGTCATAAATGATTTGCCACGAAAGTACAGAGAAAGATAACATTTATTTATATCATGTGGTTATAAATAACTATTAATTTTTATTTATAATAATAATAGAATAATATAATTATAATTCATACCTTATATGTACTTTTTTTTATTATTATAAAATCACTTATTTTTTAGAAAAATCTAAGCCTAATATGAAAATACGCCACTAGTTTTAAGTAGTCAGATATAAGTATTCTATTAATTGTATCATAATAATTATTGTTATTTAATAAAAAAGTTTTTGATTTATCGCAGACCAACCCCTACATTAAACCAAAAACCTATCTCCAATGGTGATATACAGCAACGCGAAGACACAGAATATCCTAGCAGCGGTTTTGGTAGTTTGCCGAACAAACGTTCGTTGTTTCCATCAGGTATGTACACCAGATACAATAGATAATAAATAAATGTATTACTTCAATATGTTATGCTTGTATTTTTTTCGAGTATTTGTAAAGATGTAGGTACTCTGCTCATGTTATATCGTCATAAAGAAAAGGATTCAAAGAGTTAAAGTGAACCAATCTTTCCACTAACTATTATTCCAAGCAAATCGAACTTATCGGTTATTATAGTTTATATAGGGTGTTTTTGAAATGGTCGAGGAAACTAGTATACGCGTACTCTCTGAAGTGGCCAAATGAAGAATCTT
The DNA here is from genome assembly GCF_003268045.1 of Sipha flava. Lineage (NCBI taxonomy): Eukaryota > Metazoa > Arthropoda > Insecta > Hemiptera > Aphididae > Sipha > Sipha flava. The sequence continues at coordinate 1,365,095 of NW_020273018.1, forward strand.
ATGACATTTTTTTTCTATTTTCAAAACCTGGATTTTATCTAGTTATCCTTAGAACATTAAATAAAATCTAAAAATGAATACTTGTAAGAGATTTCTTACAATTTTCATATGTGATTCGGTTTGTGATATCGATTTTGGGTTTGAGTCGCCAGGATCAAAATATGTGTGACATATCGATTTGTATGAAAATTCTACAAGATAAACAAAGGTGACATTTATTTGTTTAAAGATAAACCAATGGTTTTTAATTTAAATTTCTTTGTTGTAACTAACAGGAAAACATTCTGTAATGGTCAAGGGAAATGATTTCTAGAATAACAAAAATTAGTTATATTTTATCGATAAATTTTACTGCAGTAAATATTTATAAATTATAATAAATGGAAATGCTGAATTTAAAAGTTAATGTTTTGTACCCAAGATTAAAAATTGTTTAAAATATTATTTAAAACAGGTTTTTTTATTGAAACATTCACTGCTTCAATATTAAAATAATAAAACAAACATACTTGGTCGTGATATTAAAATTAAAAAATTTAAATACTAAATGCTCATATTGAGTAAGGATAAAAGTTGAAAGGTGGATGTTGGAAGTTATTGAATTTATTCAACTAGGAGTAGCGTTGTTTCCTACAATTATGCAAATATTTTTGTATTATAAATAAGCATCTTATAATATGTTCGCTGATGAGAATAAATACATAAATAATTATAGTAATAAAAACTATAATAAATTGATGTTATTTAATGAACGATTCTTAATGTAGCTTAATTTATTATATAGTGTTAAATTGTTTTAAATATCTTTGAAAAATTGTTATTTTTAACTCAAGTTCTTTTATTAATAATGACGTTTAATCCATACACTCGTGTATTGAAATTCTAATTGAAAATACAAATCATACACGATTATATTAATTTAATTTTAATTTGATTTTTTTTATTGTGGGGCGCGAATATGCATTATATTTCGCCCATTATTTTTAACCCATTTTCTAATCGTCTAATTACTGTACAGTTTATAATACCATACTGGTTGGTCGTATTTGCAGACATTCCATCCATGGGCGGCTTAGAAAAACATGACGCCGAGTCAAATCAAAATCATTCAGAACAACAAGAGGATGATGCGACTATTCATGACACCGTAGCACCCGTTGCGAATCATGTGAATAACTCGAGTGGACATTCCCGTAACTCTTCGAATACCAGCAAAGGTTCTAGTTCTTACAACTCTCATTCAAGACATAGCAGTTCCGGCGAGAGCGGACATGTTCGGTAATATAGAAAACCCACTATTCAAATAATCGTGCGGTATAAAATTATAATTTGTAAGGTTTAAAAGGGTTTTATGTACAAATATGAATATGTGTATATATTTATATTGGCGCAATATCGCAGCAAAATACCAGTAGTAGATAAGTACCCGTTTATTGGTACATTATATCGGCTGAATATTCTGGCTAGAGTATCATATTGTCGCATATGTATAAATATTAGGGATGACAGTCTCGTTTCCGTATCCGCGTTAACAATAAATCAGCGTAGAATATTCCTGTGCCAATTATAATATTTTCTCGCAGTGTTTTTATTTTTATTTTTACAGTACGAGTTTCCCTTTCATCATCTTTCTCTTAAAAAAATTGTTAACGCACGTGTATTATTACGCAATTGTGTAATTATTATAATATACTTGTATAATATCACTACCTCTGTTCGCCCCATCATGTTATACAACACACTTTGATGTTGTTGTCTGAAAGAAATACTATACGAGATAAAGAGACAAAAACACTACAAAATACTTGTGATCAGGTCGCCGTCTTGGCCCGTGTGGTCTCCTACCTTGTCGCCAACACCGGGCACCCCGCCACCTTCGCCACCACATCAACATCCTCCAACCACACCCTCGTGGAGCAGCTCCCGATCCAGGTTCTGGTCACTACGCCAATCTAAGCAGCAGCAGCCGTCGTCACCTCAAGTGTGCACTCATCAGGATTTGTTCCGGACGCCTGACAACAAAAACGGCGGCGGGTTCCGGTTCCCTCCATGGTCCGGACCGTCAGCCCGAACTAACTCGTCGCCCGGCCTGTTGCCCTTAACCCCCGACTCCCCTAGGTAACACACTCGGTGCCTACGTGCTGTACACGTCACGATTACTGTCTTCATCGTGTATTAACACTATGCCCACATGCCACCGCTTCTGCAGCCGCTACTTCTACAGTATAACAACTCGCCTGCCTCTTCGCCAGCTCTACTACTGTCTTCTTATTTTCCTCGTCGCCTTTAAAAATACGTTAATATTTAAATATATATCCATATATTTATACGACATTAGTAATAATCATCGATATTAACGTAATACATGTATACCAATACACAGACTTCATTATTATTATATCTATACGTCAGAACTTACAAATACTACGTTTTAAGTCTGCATTATTATCATCATGTGCAATAACGGTGTGTCATATTAATCTATTATTTAGATGCATACATATTTATTAAGTCGTTGCTGTTTTTTTTTTTTTTTTTTTTGTTGACAATATTTATGTCTATGTACAGATTTCTGTCTACCGTAATCATTGCGGACGATTCATAGATGTGGTATATACCGTGTTATGTATTATTGCATATATATTCATCGTCTGTTAAAATATGGACTTTGTTATTAAAACAAATCGGTTATATTTTTTTAAAATATTACATTCAATGCGTATATTTCAATTCGATTAAACGTGAAGTTTTTATAATCACAAGATGTATTGTAACAATGTCCATTTTACCGAATACAATGTGTTAATATAATAGTAAAGTATAATAATATCGAAGTCTGCGGCACGTATCTGATTTAATATATTTCCGTGGAGCAGAGAAAACATCTTGTTTTATTTTTTACTCACTGTCTTGAGCGGATTTTCTAAATAGTATTAAGTGCACTCCAAAAATACCATATTGGGATAATGACACGGTAACGCTACGTTGTATGTTCAGGGGCGGTAGTATGCACCACCGAAAACTGTTGTTGGACAACACGGCTGGTGGTTGCGTCGCGACACTGCCGGGCTTACTCAACATGAACTCGTTACAGAAGCTACCGGAACTGGATAAATTGCTCAGCACTTCCGACAGTATTGTGTCGTCCCCGTTCAGGCGACCGAGCCAAATGTTAGTTGGTTGGAGTTTATGTGATTGCACGAGGCGTATATATATTACATAAGCATGTGTTGACGTGTTTTTTTTTTTACCTATTTTGGTTTATTTTTTTCTCGTTTTGAGTTTACTTTAATTTTCACTGTATATTATGATATTTAATCATTATTTTTCTTATTACTGTTTTAACGGTTATTTTTCCTTTATAAAAAAAAAAAAAAAAAAAATGTGAGTCATTTAACGCTAGGATTTTATACTCTTATTTGATTTTGTATCTAGACAAGTGTCTTGTCTTACCCCGTATATTTTATACGGCTTGTATAATTGTTCGGTATATACATACATATATCGATATAGTTTTATGCAAAAGTATCATTTTCTAAGAAAACAATGTATCATATTATAATGATTAGAAACTCAGTTTGTAATTCTATTAATTCGAGTTAATCTGTAAAATGTCAATATCGAAGTTACTAAATACATTTGAATATATTGATTTTCAACTAAAATAATACAATTTATTATAAATTTTTAATGTTTGTATCATGATTACATAAATTTAGGATTTAGTTATTAATGAATGATTATCATGATTCAGTTAGAATTTTAATCTAGGGAATGTATTTATAATATTGCCATCGATAGAAAGACGCAGTAGTATTTATAAAATATACATTACAATGGATGATACATAATAACATCTTCTAAGTGCTTTGCTTTTCATCGCATGAATTTATTATTATTTTGCTTTTAAGTTTGATGTACTTAAATATATAAATGTATGTAGTGTTTTCGAAAATTATTGGTTTTAATAATTTTCCAGTCATGAGTTAAAAAAATCACGCTTTACGCTTTAATAATTCAATTACACAACATTTAATGGTTTCTTTCGTTTCCGCGCTCAATAATCAAGTTGCATTTTAATATTTTAAATATATGCGCACGATTCAATCGTATAAAACGTCTTATATTTTATACATATTAAACTTTTACATTCAATCCTAAGGGGTTTTCATCATATATTATATAACATTATATGCACTAGGCCGGTCTACAGAACACGTAACAATAATATATTTGACCAGCGCGTATATATTATATTTAACATTCCAATTTAATATTGTTTACTAATGTGTTATTCCTGCTTATGAACTGCTTATAGTAATTAACATAATTAGTTATTATTAACGATAGTGTTAATTTATGGTCTTATCACATATCCGATCGATTTGCCCTGTTGTACCTTTCAGTCTGACGTCCAGTGGCACGGCCATATCCGCGTCGCAAGCGTCGCCCGTGCTCAGCGGTGTTGAGGCCGGTTCGTTGGATCGCGGCAAGGCGGCGTTGGAGAGGCGCAACAAGAAGTCGGGTGGCGTCACGGGCGGCAGTGTCGCCGACGACAGTTGTGCGAAGGTCACAGGGCGCGTGGAGGTGACTAGGGTGAACCCGGACAGTCTAATCGACCAACTGCTCAAAGCGACGAATTTGGACGACCAGTCGGCGGACGAGGACAGCAAGCACAGTAAGCACCTCCCAAACCCATTCCCTGCTCCCTCCTTGCACACCGGATATTATCGGCTGTATCCGGATCGCGCCCCGAAAGAAAAATAAGAGTACGTAACCACGCCCGAGTCGCATCCGTGCTCAATCGATCAAATTTGTTATAGTATTCGTAATACTTATGCTTTTACGTTGAAGCAAATCTTAGCACTGATTTTACTGAAGTAGTTGTACCTTTTGAAATGCTTTTATATTTTACACATTTCAAGTCGAGTTACGTAATTTGGTTTAGGTGGTGGATGGTTTAGGTGGTTTTTTATCAAGTGTTAGGGGTATCTAGAAATAAGTATTGCATTTTTCTGATCAGATTTAGAATTAATTTAAGATTTAAAATTTAAATTAATTTATATTTTTATACATCCATCATATATATATATATATATATATATACAAGGCCGTAACTGGGGGGGGTCCAGGGGTCCGGACCCCCCCAAAAATTTTCAAAAGTAGAAACATTTTAGCGGTAAATATAGTTTATTAACTATAAATTGTATTAAATAATGTTAGACTCCCCCCCCCCCCCCGAAATTTTTTTCCAGTTATGGCCTTGTATATATATATATATATATATAATGATCTATATAGGATTTGGAGTTTTTTCTAATCCGCTATTCCGTCTGAAGAGAGCCAAGTGATAAAGGTCAAAACATTAGGCCTCATTATATCATTCTATACATTTCTCAAATTTGTATCAATTTATTTTTTCTATCCACTAACAATGGATACTATCACGGTCAAACGTTATAAACCACGCGTGAAAAATTGAACTAGTTCTACCACATCCTCGTATATTGCTGGCAATAATGTAATAATTTATTTTAAACATATTCTACACGAAAAAACCCTACAGGCTGAAAAAATACATTTGTACACGTACACGTAGACGTGTTTGATATTGATACGTATCTCACCTGTTTCCTTTCTAATATTTTATATTTATGTAATTCTATTACTTAGGCATCGATCATTCGAATTTTTGACAAGATATTTTTTCCCTGTTATTTTTAGGACCTGGGCTGCAGTTATTCATCGCGAAAGACGGCACGACCACGCTTGGCAGTCAAGATATCAATCGTCACATGTCCAACAGTTTGTTCAAACAGGTCGTTATGGAAGACAATAGATAACGCCCAAAGTTTATGCCTTCGATTAACATTTTATTTAGTAAGTTGAAGACAATCTGAAAATTATAACGATGTACATGTGTAACCGATTATTATTTTTCTTTGATTTTTGCAGAGAATTCACGAGCTTAATGCTTTCCTCCCCTCATAAAAAGCTGACGGTGACCGAGTGTCTATCATAGGTTAAGTCCACGGTGCTGCTTTCTATTAATTTTTAAAGCACATTTGTCGCTGCTAAGTCAATTTTCAAATCCACTGTCGCGGTCATAATTGTCGTTGTCTTTTGATCATCAGTTTTAATGACAGCATTTTTTATGTTAATTATTTATATACAACAATGATGTAACGTTGCAATTTTTTTTTTATTAATATTACATTATGTTGTTATGTGTGTTCTGTTCTTTTCATGTGAGCCATGTGATCGGACAGTAGAACTATAACTTTATATTTATAAATCATGTTTGGATCATATTGATCCTTATTGTGTAGCTTGTTATCAAGAATACATATATTTTATACCTTTTCACGTATCATTGTGTCATGTAAAACAGCAATGTATTCGATAGTCCATATCGTGAAATGAACGATTAAGTCACAATTAAAACAATGTTCCTTTAAACGTTATTGGCGTGTGAAATGACATTTGTTGAATGTATAATAAACAGTACATGTTGTTTTTATTATAAAACTTATTGTAAAAGACAGTCATCAAACAAATAATTCATATAAATTTACACATATAAATACAGTCCGTATAGGTACTTATGTATACATACCACATATTATCTACAATATATGTATAGATTAAACGAATCGCTAGTAATCCATAATAATCAGTCATAAACCATTGTATGTATTCAATGTGTACCATAAGTATTTTCACTGTTTTCATTTATGAATTATGCCACAAAACTAATCAGACTCCCTATATCCTCGTCAATTTCGAAACAATATTTATTTCAATGTCTTATATGTATTTATATTTATATTTTTGTCATTGTTATAAACAATATTATTGATCTCTCTCAAAGAAAAACCTGTGAAACATCCCGTCACGTCATTAATCACGCATTACATTGATACGTATGCGTCAGCTGTATTATTATTTATTTATTAATTTATTGTTTTTATTTACAAATAGTTTAAAAATTGCTTTATCGCACTGAAAAACTATGATATAATGATAACATTATTAGTATTAAAACCATTAAAAATTATTATTTTACTTTTTTGAACATTATTTATTATCTTCTTTAATTGTGTCATTATCTAATTTTTACTTATTATTATTATTTTCTGTTTGTAAAGCTCAAAATGGATTATACGACTTGAAAAAATCATTGTTGTTATTTAATTATATACATAATTATTATTTTATTTTATTTTTGTCATGTCGAAATGTTAAATAATAGAATTTTATTTGATTTGTAAACAATAACTAAGTTAAGTACCCAATTAATTTTATTGTTACATAACTACTATGTGCGCAACTAGTCATTCACATATTAAACACAACACTTAAGATTAAAAAAAGATATATTATGTTTAATATATAAAAATATTAAAACAAATAATAATTATAATACATTTTTTTATTTAATTCAAACCTAGTGTAGTAAAATCATTTTTTTGTGTATTCGCTTGTATTGAAAATTTTTCATAAAATTAAAGTTATATTATTTTTTAATTATAAAATTTTGATAATCTCCAATAATTGTTTTTATAAAATATTTTTTACAACAAGATCTTTTGACCTCTAATCATAAATAATTATAATTACATTTGTGTTTATACATTGTATTGCTGTAGGAAGTAACATAATTATTACAGTTTCAACTCAAACTCTTTATACTTTATTTATTTATTTTAAATTATTCTTTGTCTTATGCATTTTTGAATTGTAAGCTAAGAAATGGCAAGAAATTTTTTAATATAATTAAGCTCAACTCTTTAAATTGATAATGTTTAGTAAAGTAAATATTAACCACGAATAAGCTAATGAGCATAATAAGAAAATGGGTTGTTTTCAGACATAAGCCAAACAATGTAAATTAGATGAAATTTTAATCAATAATCATAAAAATATGTGTATTAATATCTGGAATCATCTTAAAGTTTGGTATAAAATGTCAATTTTTTTTTTTACCTACCAAATATTTTGTCCAAAAATAATCTTTGAAATTGAAAAAAATGTGAAAGCATGGACGAATATAAAAATAAAGAAAAATTCAAATCATATTGATAATATATAAACTAAACGGAATAGACTCGTTTATGAGTGAGAATTGTTTAGTGTAAAATAAAACTCATGGGAATATCCTAGTTTTCTTATAACTAAGTGGATGTAACATTCATTTGTAGAAGACATGAAAATGGGAAAAATTTATTTTGTACATATTAAGTTCCGAGTGTATGAAAAAACATGTATTGCAACTGTTAATGGGTAATTGTAAAGGTTTTCGTCCTACGACTAGGGTTGCCATACATTTATAAGGTGAAATCGGGACAAAACAAACACATTATTGAGTAATATACTTTTAATATATTGAGTGGACTATGTAATATTGAAAAATATTTATGTAAAAAAAAATATATTATATATTTATGTGTGTAGATTACAAATTATGTTTTTATTATATATTATTAATCGATTATGATTAAAATTCTACTTTGAGATAAAATCGTCGAAATTAAAATTAAACTATTCTACATTTCTTCTAAACGCCTAAGGCGGGATATGTAAACGTCTCACAAACATTTTTCGGGACATGAAGTCCAAAACCGGTGACAATTCCGGTTTTCCGGGACGTATGGCAATCCTATCTACGAGGATTTACTCTTGGAGTACAACCTGCGAAAAAAATAATTCGTGATTATGATTATTTCTAGTCTTTATTTATATCGTTTAGGGGCGTATTTAAGGGGGTGGCTAAGGGGGCATTATCCACCCCCCTTGGGACTAAGCTAATTTTACAAATCATACATGGATATATTGATATATAAATAGTTATTATAAAATATCGTCAATCGTCATTGATGAATATGGTACCTATTTTTTATATATTTTTATAAATAATTAGCTTATTTTTGTTGTTAATTATATGTGTTTTTTTTTTTTTTTGGATTTATTGAGCCTTTAAGACCATCCCGTCTCACAACCAAGCTTCCATCTTACTCTATCCAATGCCAGATCTCTCCAATTGGAAGCACCACCTAAATGTTCAACGTCCTTCTTTATATTGTCTTCCCAGAGGTCTTTTACTTACAGTATTTTGTTCAATCACTGCATGTAATAGTGGATTTTGGCTCCTCCAAGCGTGGCCAGCGCACCGTAGTCTTCTGCTTCTGATGACCTCCAATATATCTGAACTGCTGTATAATGTTTCCAGCTCTAAGTTCTTTCTTCGTGTCCACTCCCCAGTTATTTCATCTTTGACCGGGCCATATATTTTCCTCAACACTTTTCTTTCAAAGACCAAGAATCTTTGCTCGTCCATTTTTCTGAGTGGCCATGTTTCCGATCCATACACTACAACTGGACGTATTAAGGACGTATATAATTGTTCTTTCAATTTTCGCGATACTGCTCGTGCGCTTAGTACCTTAGTCAGTCCATAGTAACATTTATTCCCAGCTTGGATTCTTGCTGCTACCTCGATTGATACATTATTTTTTTCAGACAAAATAGAACCTAGATATTTGAACTGTTCTATATGTGTTTAAGTAGAAGGGGACTACCTTTTTGTCAGTCCATAAAAATAGATCAATTATATGTGTAGAGCTATATTATTAAAATGGTTTCAGACAGGCGCAATTTAGGGGGCAGCTTGGGTGTGATTAGCACCCTCAAATTTATTTATGTTAATTTACCTTTAAATACTCATTTCTCATTATGTATAGAAAAACAGAGTTTTATTGTATAAATATATAAATATATAAATTTCTTATTTAAATAATGGTGGTGTAAGTTCGTCCTTCGTCTCTTTGGTCCTCGAACTGGATAATAGTAATAGGTATGGATGCCAGATTTTAAAATCCCTAAATCTAAACCTATCGAACCTATCGAATGACTCTTTTTTTTTTATTTTGATATGAAAACAAAATAAGTATATTAAATGTTATTTTCTGTCAGTTTCTATTAACTGGGATAATCTGAATGATCGGCCGGGACACTGGGATGATTGACAAGCCTAGTAGTAAATATATTGAGTTTTAAAAAAATTATAAATCATTTCTTTATAATAACGGTTCTGAGCTAAGGTTCAGTATAAGAATCAACGATTTATAAATATATTCCACCATTTTTAGTCTAATTATCGGTAGGTTCTTTTTTTTATCAACCTATTTAACATTTTATTGTCTGACGAAGAAAATTATTTATTTTTTACCAAATATTTATTATTCAAAATTTCATTATGATTGGATGGACCACATTTTTTTAATAAACATTTAATGTAAAAAATTGATGAAAAACAGTAAAATCCGTAAAAATCGTAGGTATAAAAAAGTACGCTTATGAAATAAATTTCAGACTAACGATTTTTTTTAAAAAATTTCAGTATCGCTAAATAAGTAAGTAATCGTATATGAGTTAAGTGATATTATATTTTCACTTAATATCCAAAAATAAAAATTATATTACATAAAGACTTTAAACAAATTAGGTATTTTTAAAGTTCTATATTTAAATCAAATGCGCTTTTTGAAAATTTGATTAAACACGAAAAAAAATATCTTTGCTATAAGGTAAGAGTTTCAAATTTCTAGCCACATTACTTTTGGAATTATGACTAAATATCTAAAATCTGAAAAGTGAAAGTCTTATTTATAGCGTATTTTTACCGCTTTCGTCACGCCTGGAAAAACTATTAAAATTTAAAAATATTATAAAAAATTACCTATCTAAAGTACTACCACGTGCCGATTTAAAATCAAAAAAGTACCTAGAAAAAACTTTTGGACCAGTATTCGTATCCAAAAAAGTGTTAAAAAAAAAAATATAAACATAATTTTATTACTATAATATTTTTATCGAATCGCTTCACTCAGAATCTAAATGTGATCATGTGATGAAACATTTGTGTTTACTGACGGGTAATTCGCTGTATGCGCAATAAAAATATAAATCAAAGTGAACAATTTAAATTTAGAAATATTCAAATGTTTATCAAATATTTTAGTAACTGTTGAATTGTACAGGTTGCTGGTGTCTATAATCATAAAGGAATATGAAAAAGATAGAAGGGCTTCAGCACCCCCAATTTTTTGATTGAAATTGCACCCCTGGTTTCAGGTTAGGTTAACTTTTTGATTGATACCTTTAATGTAACTATTTAAAATTTGTTATTATTGTAAAAAAATGACTTTCTTACGAGGGACTCAAAAACATATTCTGTAATTTAAAATTATATATAGATTTAAAAAATAACTAAATAAATTCCAGAATCTCCATTAGCCCCTCCCTTGGTGAGTGATAAAACCCACCCTTGATATCGTCTAAAAAACGCTATAAATATTGCAATATTTACAACTCGCAGTGATTGACTCGACAAATTAAGTCGGTCCAGTCATTCGGCCCATTCGTATCAAAGGGCTTAGGCTGACCACAGCATTTTAATTTTGTAACAACCTAATTTTTTTGTCATATTTTTGAAAACTAACCAATATTGTGAATTATAATCATTCAGTTAATTTCGTTTGTTCTCGTTTATTCGACAGCTGTAAACAAACAAATTGATGGTAATAGCTTCGCTGTAAAAAAAAAAAAAAAAAATATGTAAAAATTATAAAAAACGTACCTAACTCACTTTACAATGATTCTTACATTGATTAATTTTAAGTGTTTGTACACTTCATTTCAACTTTTCCATGTCCGTGTTTTTCTTCAATATTGTCGACAAAATTAATTTCATCGCCTTCGAATTGTGATCTTAAAATACTTCATGCTTCTGTTCATTTCTCCGAAGGCGAAAATGCTACACTCGCAATTCACGATTTCGTAAATCAAACTTGAGTGCAGTTTAATATTTTGTTATCAGACCCAACGTTTGGATCTGACGATACAATGAGTAAGAACAAAGCACGTAATACGAATACAGAATGACACATCGCGTTAATTCTGATAATATTTTTTACTTCGATAGTCGAATTTTTAATTAAATATAAATTTTTTATTTTTAAATTATTTTAGAAATATTAATTTATTTTTTTCTGCAAATAAATCTACCATTTTGTCGGTTTCAATAAATGTTCATATATTTTATTCTATGCATAAAATCGAAGTACCCTTGATTATCTCTCTTGAATGGTTATGGTTCGAAGCCATGTTTTAATTCGTCGCATTGTAGGAAAAAATCGCGGTCATTTTGATTTTGTATACCACATACCTGACCAGTGGCGTATATAGGAATTATTTTTACTATAGGCCAATTTACCTCCACCATAGCTATAACTAGAAATTTTTTAGGGAACGAGTGGTTTTAATTATGACATAAATGATATAAATATAGGAATTTAAATGTATTAATATATATATTTATTATTAAATAAAATACATCATAAATAAAACATTTTTCTACAATAGGTAGTCAACGTTTTTGCTTTAAAACACAATTAGTCATAATCAGGGCTCGGGACTTAAAGCATTGGCTTATTTTTATGGATTGACTTAAAATATAGCAGAGTGCTATAGAAGTGTATGTCAAGTTATAACACGTAAAGTTATGAAATTTGAAAGTGCCTTTTTTTTTGCTTTTTTCAGCAATTTTTAAAAAAATGCTTATTTCCAGTTTTTCTGATTATTTTTGCTTGTTTGACCAGTTTTTTTTTACATTTTTATTGTTTACTCCCGCAAAGTCGTTTTTGATAGAATTAAAATTAAAAATAATTCTTATCTTATCTACGTTGTCATGTAGTTCGTCGGAACAAAGATGTTCCAACGCTGAAAATAAAACTGAGTGTCAAACGTCAGAATGAACAAGAACAGAAGTTCTATATTTTATAGATTTATTTATAATTATAATATAATATTTATAATTTTATAGTTTTTTTTTTTTTGAATAAATATTTTTGTTTAATTTTAAATGTTTTAAATACTTATTTTAGTGCTTATAATGATGTTTTTAAGCGCTTATTTTAATGATTTTAAGTGCTATAAGTCCCGAGCCCTGGTCATGACTGATATTGTTTGAGTGTCTACATTTTTCGTCAGTCACAACTAGACAAGAAAGAATTATTTTATTATTTGTGTGTATTTTGTATTTCGTATAAATTTTTAATAATATTTTTTATACACTTATATGGCTTTTGATGGGGAAATACTAGTAAGTTTAGTGGAAATAAGGACTATCTATTTATGATTTTGGAGATAAGGACCAAGTTTTTATTTAACGGATGAATCCATATTTTTTTTTTTTATTATTGTGTTCTTCATTTTTTTATGTGTACCACATGTAAATCACAACAACTTCATCAGATGATATGATGACAAATGATTTTTATTTGTCTAATGGTGTTTTGTCTAGTTAGGGTACACTTTTTTTTAAAAACAAATTGTTTTTAGTTGACTAACACGAAAATGACTAACACTGTCTAAGGCAGTTTTACTCTTTTGGTGTGCGATCGGCTTAAGACAATCGACGAAACAATTCATAGTAACCCGTGATAAATTGATAACATTTTACAACAATGTAAATACAATAGTAAACAGAAATCTATTTTTAAAAATAGAATGCGCTATTAAGGTACCATGTAAACCACGGACTAGGGTTTCTAGAATATCGAGTTCGTAATGTAAATACACGGCTTTTTTGTCGTGTCCTTTCATAGTTTATTCATATTTTGATTGGTCATTGCAATCACGGACAATGGTATCAGTCAGTAACGTGAATTTTATACCTCAAAAACAACATACTAGCATAGAATAACAAAAATAATAGTAGGTAGGGGCCATGATATCATATGGTATAAATATATAATTATATAATTTAGCAATATGCATAAAAATGTTTTAATTGAATCTGAAATTTCACTATGGGTCCGGGCCTAAGGGGCACCCCTCCTATATACGCTACTGTACCTGACGATGAATTTTTGATTTGAAACCGGTTGTACTTTACAAATATAATAATATTCCAGACTAAGCATTTATTTATTTCTACGTATAGACTATTTAAGTATTTATTCGTGTATTAATTATTTTATATTGCATTATGTCTTTAAATTAGTTAGCAGCAGGGCCGATTTTAGCCCTTTCAGCGCCCAGTGCAAGAATTATTTTAGCACCCCTCCCTCTTAAATGATCTAAACATTTAACCTAAACAGACAGACAGAAGCTCATTCATAATCAAAAATGCTCAAAATAATCTTTCAAACTAACATAGTTGCCAAATATTTATAAATCGTACTGACAAAACAGCCAAATACTCGCATGTTGACATAATAATAAATAATAATAATAATGATAAAATTAATTTATATTATATTAAATTGAGAAAATTATTATTCTTTTTACCTATAGTAGATAATTTGCGTCATTAAAGTTTCATAAAATTTATTTTTAATTTAAACGTCTCTCGCGTGCCCTTTTGGTTTTAGCGTTCTGTGTCGCACGCGTTGATCGTTTCTAAAGCTGGCCCTGGTTAGCAGTAACTCATCACTGTTGAGAATTGATGGAAAAAAAAAAAAAAAAACATAAATTGTTGATAAAATGATGCATACAAATTATGGTTAGGCAATATTGGAAAATTAATGAAAAACTAACAAGTATTTTTGTAGGACTTGAACCTTCTATTGAGAGGTTTAACAATTTTCCGGGGCGTGGGGCTCAAGTCATCAAAGTTCTCAGCTATAGTCACCTATGTCCATCTACGTGAAACAATGTAACGACAATTGTGAACAGATCAATTGAACGGATTACGAAGGATGGCCATTTCCCTCCGTTCGGTTTGCGAACGAATGGACGATTAAACATTTTTCAGCATTTCCAGGTTTTTCCGCTACGTACCCGAAACCCAATCGAAATCTTGCAACTCGAGATTAAATTAAACCATTTGTAATATTAATAAAGTCTATGGTACACTAGCGATTACTAGTCATTACTCGAGTGATTTGGTTCGGGCGTGCGATGTACGTAGCTGTGAGATTTTTAAAAATAGAGCTATTTCGAAATTGTCATCAACTGTATTGGTCCTCCTTTATCGAACAATAATCGTTCACTTGCACTAAACATTAATGACACGTTTCACATATAATGTGTGGATGGCGGCACACAACAGCAGTATTAAATGATTGCGTTTAAGACTTTTTTTTTATTATTAATGGAAAGTCCGTGTCGGACATTTTATGCTATTGCTTGAAAAACAATCATTCGTACGGTGGATTTGATATCGTATTGTTGCAACGGCTAATGTTTCATTTCCTCATTAGCGATTAAAAAAAAAAAAAAAAAAACCGCTTTATTCATGAATAATTTATAATAATATGTTGTGCTCAAAATATTATTAAGTCACTGTGGACTAACTACATTGGCAATGCGGGATATTTAACGTGTCGTTAAGTTGATAAGTTTTCTCTTAGTCCTAGAGTATTTTTTATTTTTTATTTTACCTAATTCATAAGACAATATCGATATGGCGTGAAGTGATGCATAATAAGTTTTATTCAATGACGTGCTATTGTACGACTCATAACTATTTTTTTTTTTTTTTTTATTGATCTAAGAAAACTCGGCAACTGTGGCCATTAGTTACAATTAAAAGTTTAAAAGTTTAATTGGGTTAAAGATATTTACATTTTAACAGATATTTATTTATTTATTTTTTTTTATAAAGATAAAGATAAGTATAGTTACAATGTAATATATACAGCTGGTTTACATATTCCTATTAAATTAAGTTGTAAAGACCTGTTGATTTCAGAAATTGCATTATCTTGGCATTCTCTTCGGTGTTAGGTCCTAGTGCAACGTCGAGAGTCGTGTCTATTCTGATGGTTTGTCAATCTTGTTTATAATTGAGGCATTCGATTATAATATGTTTCACTGTTAGTTGGACGCCACAGGCTTCGCATGTAGGGGGTTCTTCCTTTGCCATTAGATATCCGTGCGTAAGTCGCGTATGTCCGATTTTCAATCGGTTTAGTACCGTTTCTTCTTTTCTTTTTAAGGAATTATTTATCCACCTTATGATACTTCTTTTTATTGTGTTAAGTTTGGTAGTTTGTTGATTCCATGTGTTGAGCCATTTTTTACTGGTTATATCATTTATGTGTTTTTTAAGGTCTCTAAAGGATGTTCCTGGTATAGTTGTGGATTGGGAATTTGTGGCGACGATCTTGGATTGTTTGTCGGCTAGTTCATTTTCTTTAATACCAATGTGGCCGGGTATCCACATGAGAGTGATTTTTTTGTTTTTGAATAAGGCCTCATTTAATTTGTTCAATATTTTTATTGCGATGTCTCCGGGTTTAAACTGATTTATTAATTAATGCTGTTTAGTGTGTCGAGGGAATCGTTGCATATTATATGGTTAGAGTGCTCATCGTCTATGAATGTTTTAATCGCCTCAAGTCTCGCTGTTGCTTCGGCCGTACATACGGAGCACGTATTTGCTAATTTAAATAATATATACTTGTTTTTAAGTATTATTGAAATTCCTACTTGGTCTTGTGTCTTAGAGGCGTCTGCGTACACTTCTTGGTATTCTTTATAATTGTTTAAAATGCTTAGGAAGTATCTTTGGTATATTTCTCGTGGAGTTTGCATTTTTAATAGTGAACTAAGTTCTGTATTTATATCATATGTGGAAGTCCATGGGAGTATAGTCAATTTTTCTCTTAGGATTAATTCGTCCAAGTTAATGTCGTTTTTTTTTTTAGTTCGTCAAATATTTCGGCGTTTTCGGATGACAGTAGGATATTGTTTGATATATAGGATAGGATCTAGTCGTGTATTTAAGTGATAAGTCGTTTCTTTTGATTTCGGGTATGGGTTCACCAGCTGTATTATATATGCTATAGATTGGACTACTTCGAAAAGCGCCTATCGCTAGCTTTAACCGGATGTTGTTGGTAGGTACTGTCAATTGTTTTTAGGATAGATTGTGGTGCTGTTTTGTATACATTTGATCCGTAATATATTTTTGATTGAATGATTGATTTATGAATCTAGCTGCATGTCCCCAGCCCCCCCACCTCCGACTTTCGAATTCAAATTTTTACAGTCGTTTGTGCTTCGTTTGTGCTTGTTTGTGCTTTTATTCCCGTCGTTTGTGCTCAACCCGTTTCCGAGTTATTGAACTTTCAAGGTGGGGGGGCTGGGGACATGCTCAGCCCCCCCACTACCTCGGACTTTCGAGTTCAAATTTTTACAGTCGTTTATACTGGTTTTTGCTTTTATTCCCGTCGTTTGTGCTTAACCCATTTCCGAGATGTTAAACATTGAAGGAGGGAGGGGCCTAA
>NW_020273018.1:1387391-1387589 GCF_003268045.1 Sipha flava
TTAGGCCCCTCCCTCCTTCAATGTTTAACATCTCGGAAATGGGTTAAGCACAAACGACGGGAATAAAAGCAAAAACCAGTATAAACGACTGTAAAAATTTGAACTCGAAAGTCCGAGGTAGTGGGGGGGCTGAGCATGTCCCCAGCCCCCCCCACCTTGAAAGTTCAATAACTCGGAAACGGGTTGAGCACAAACGAC
>NW_020273018.1:1387599-1406432 GCF_003268045.1 Sipha flava
CCACCTTGAAAGTTCAATAACTCGGAAACGGGTTGAGCACAAACGACGGGAATAAAAGCACAAACAAGCACAAACGAAGCACAAACGACTGTAAAAATTTGAATTCGAAAGTCGGAGGTGGGGGGGCTGGGGACATGCAGCTTATGAATCTTGATGAGTGTTTTGGAGTCGCCTCTTCAGGATGTGTGTGAAAGTATTTTTAAAATATTAAGTGCTTGGTTGGTAAATGTTTTAAGATACTGTATATGAGTTTTCCATGTAAGTCGGTAATCGAAGAATAAACCAAGTATCTTAATTGATTTTTTGTTGGGAATTGGAGTGTTATCAAGGGTAATTTGAAGTTCACCGACATTTCTCTTTTTTGTAAATATGATTAGGTTAGATTAGATTTTGTTGGTGAGAATTTGAATCCTGTTTTTCTTGCCCATTCGACTAAATTGTTGGTAGTTATTTGAAGATGATTTTTGAACTAAGTTTAAATTGTTGTTTCTACATGAATAGTTGAAATCATCATCGAAAAGGTTGCATTTTACTGGTAGTGAACACCTTTTGGTTATGTCATAACTATTGTCTTGTGTTCTAATGTCAATTTGTTTTTTTCAGAGACAATTGAAATTGACAGTTATCTTGTGTCCGTTTTTTCGATCGTAGGTTATTATTTTATTTCCGAAACACGCATACAACATACAACCATTTTCAAAAGTTAAAACTAACACATAGTTTACACATATCGTTAAAAATCCACGTAAAAGAAAGAACTTGTCATCGAATATCGTGGGAAAGAAAATGAAATATCCGTACAATCAAAGATATTTTCCATTGTAAACGTACACAAATTGTTGAGATTTGATTTTTTGAGTAAAGGAAATATTAATGCTTTGGTTTTTTTTTGCGATCAAACTTTTGGCTATTTAAAGTGAATCATAATTACAGTGAACCCGAACTCTAAATATTTAGATAAAACAAAATCTAAAACTATTAATCCAACTACTAAACCAATTTGACAGAAAAAAACAAAATATTTTGTTTTCATCAATCGTATACTGATGAAAGATCTTTTCCTTCATTAAAAATATCAAAAATTGTATTCCTATAACAAAATAATCTGCAGATTTGGATGATGTTATTCGAACTTTTTCAAATGAAAATCCTAGAAAAAAAGAAACATATATAGATGAAGAACATAGACAAGTGAGCATTTGCAACGATGTCGGTGACTAATTTTATAATAAAAATACATATATTTTAGTATTGAACATACATAGTCTAAAAGTAGGCACGTAACCAAAGTACACATTTTTTCTGATAAATTTGTAGTAAATTTTTATTTGAATTGAAAAGTGTTTTTTAAAAAATGTTTATGTAAAATATTTTGTTCTAGTTGTGAAATCGGCAAAGTTGTTATTACGTTGGAATTCAATACTTACGAATAATCAGTTTTTGACGATATTTTAACCATGTCCAACTTGTACTCGAAAATCTAAATATTATCTTTTGCGTTGTTATATATCTTATTTTCAGATAGATAATACATAAATACTTATTTATTTTCATAGTTCACTCTCTTTCTGCCATTCATACTCCCAAAATTAGATAATTAAATATTGATGGTAATGAAAATTATAAAAACGTTTACACTAAGAATATAAAATGAAGATTTATATACAGTATCAGTGATTGGTTTTATTTATTATGAAAACTATGTAAATGCTAAGTAAAATATGCGTTTACCGTTGTCTGTTGTTTTGCATCAAGTACTCTTGATGATTATGGTTTCGTAAGAATAATGTTGCCCAAAACGTTTTTTATCCGCATGGTGCAGGACTGCTCTCCTGAGTACACTTAGCTTCTACAATTTCTTTACTTCATGGAGATGCCTCGCTTTTTTCTTTTTCATCGTCAGTGATAGCATATGTTAAATTGTTTGAGGATTCATAATCGCATTACAGATCTCCTTTTCTGTCGGTACCTCTGCAACATCGATGTGTCCATATCGATCCGATCTTCGTACACTTTTTCCGAGAGTTGAACTGGTTTCGATCGAGTTATTAAAGATATAAGATAAAGTATATTGTAATTACAATATATAGGTTATCGCCAAATAACCAGACTTTTTCAATGACTTTGGCCCTTATTGTTTCAATAATTCAATTGAATTACAGTGTTTTAATTTACGGTCGATCCGTCCCTAGACATTTTGTTTCAATAACGTGATTGTATCAATTATTCGTGTTCCTAATAAGTGGCTTCTATTGTATTTGTTACTAATTTATATCTAATAAATTGTTCGATGTTTCCACCTTAATGTTCCAAACATGATTTTAAAGGTTTTAAAGATTCTATTGATGTGGCAGTATTTATTTGATCTTCTTTCAAATGATTACATGCTGTTCGTATTTTATTTTTTAAATCTTCGACATTAATAGGTGGATCTGCATATACAATATTTCTTAAATGCCCCCATAAAAAAAAATTCAATAGGGCCATGTCTGGTGATCTCGTCGGCCATGGAATCACTTTATGGATTTAATCCATTGGTTAGGAAAAATGTAATTTAAATATTGTCGATCGATGATGGCGTTGTGGGCTGGTGCACCGTTTTGTTGAAAACGCATATTTTCCTGCATGACAATAACGGCAATTGATTACCAAATAAATTTAGTTTTAAGTGTTCAGTCATAAAGATAAAGACTTAAAAATTTTTCTCCTCAATTAATCCACACCACACATTTATGCCCCAGAATGTCTGAAAGTTCGTTTTTCGAGACCAGTGATGTCCCAAAACCTATGGTTTTGTTTGTTTATTGTTTATAAACTTAGACTCATCAGTTCACAAAATATGATAGTAAAATAAATTGTCGGTTTCAAATTGAACACTGAACCATGCCAAAAAATGTAATCTCTTTTCATTATCTCCAATTCGTAAATCCGAAAAACTCAGGTTTATACGGATACGTGTTTCGTTCGTTTCATTTCTATATCTTAAGCACTGTACCATCTAACATACCAATTTTCCGTGATACATGTTTTATTGATGAACGTGGAAATAAACGTAGGTACGTAAGCCATTACCTGCAGTACAGTGCCATCATCAAAATTATTTGGTCTGGGCTGCCGTTGTCAATTTTGATTATTATGAAATCGACCGTTTTCATTTAGTCCACGTAAAAGTCTGAGTAAATAGTTATGATGCGAGTGGAACCTATCTAGATACTAATGTAATTAATTTCAATAATGATTGTCACGGGATTAGTTTAAAATGATCTTATAACTATTACTGGCCGGAAAAAATAATTTATCAACATTTATCCGTAAAATGATTTTATAACAAACCGGATTTATTAACTTATTTATATTGGTAAATATCACTGAAGTTCTTGACAAGCCTCTCAAGTTAAATAAATTAAGATAAATTACGAAAATAAATGTGTTTATATGTATATTTTCTATATACAAATAGGTTAGAAACAAAATCAAATATATTATTTTGATTTTCGAATGTTAATCGAACATAGTTGAAATGTCGTCAAAAATATATTATTCGTAAACATTAAATTTTAACACACTTACTAACTTTGTTAATTTTGTAATTAGAAAACATTTTTTTTTTTGCATAAAAATGGTTTAAAAAAAAATAATCTCAAATACAGAAAATAACCAGAATCTGTGGGGAAAAATTGTTGTCATTAAAAAAAAAGTAAGTTATGTTTCGTTTACTCGTACTTAAACGGTTAAATATTTTAAATCTATCTGAAAATAGGTATTTTGGTACTTTTTTTCACTCTCCAAAATTAACCAATCAACCAAATTTCAATACAAGGCAACCTAAACTGGATTATTTAATGGTACCTCTTAGTGCGAACACACTGTATATCTTTATGATGAAATTCGTTTAATGTTTGCGAACATTCGTTGATATTTTGTATTTTATACGAATAACATAGCCTATATAGTCTACAGCAGGCTCTATACCGAACCCCACGTTTATAAAGTTGTACATTTTGTGTTGCCCTCTGTAGGGTCCTGTATTTTAATGAAAGACAAACATTTGGCTTCGGAATTTTGCACCCAACTTCAGCTTTATTTTATTATTGTGTGAGCATTTTTTTTTTTTTTTTTTTTTTTGAAGCGTACGAATAAAATTTTTTGGTTTATTAGTGTCGCTCGTCAGTTATGACTTATGAAATATCTAATTATGAAGTTGATTAAATTATTCAAATACCTAACTAATAATGATATGATTTGTAAATAATAATTTTTTGGTTTAATCTTTTTTTTTGTTTTTTATTATTATAATGAACTCTTAGACAGATACTATAGCAACAAACTTTTTATCGATTCAACCTGTATAATTTTTATTCATTGTTGATACAGGGGCGTATTTAGCGGGGAAGAATTAGATGTTGAAACATTACCGCTCGGTTGCGTCTTTTCTTTTTTTCCTTTTTATGTATTTTATTTATCAAATTTGCAATAATTTCAAACACTACATACAAAGATGTATTATTTAACTTTTGTTACAGGCATGTATGAGGAATAGTTGTAAGAAATATGTGGATCTAATAGTGAGCGCTCCTGTTTTAAATACTACATAAATATATATATATATATATATATAAATATTATATATAAATTATATACCATAGTTCAAATCTTATCGAGACATCTTCCCAGTTATAAAAGTCGAAAAAATTAAAAAATTATTGACAGTATTGTAAAAAAAAAAAAAAATGTGTTATCTCTGCTTAAATTAATTCAGTCAAATTGTATGACCTATTTATAAGTAATTATAAGTAACTAAATTATAATTAAAATATTTTACTACATGTGTGTAGATGAATAATTATTGTATAAAATATTATGAAGAACATTACATCATTAATTATTGTTAACAATATAGAAAAACTATACCATGAATTACTAAAATAGTATAGTTTTAGATGTTTGATTATAAAAGAGAATTTACTAATCAAGACTTTAGAGATATTTTGGATAAATATGGTCGGATAAAGGCCTTATTTTTTTTTGTATTTTTAATCAACTACTATACTCTTCTATAATTATATGCATACAGTAAGAGGTGGGAGTAGGGTAGATAAGAATAAGGTTGTCAGTTAATACAAATTTTATCTCTTTCACCCATTATTTTTATTTCCAATATAATGTGTTTTATTCTATTGAAGAAATTTAATTTTAATTTAAACTAATTTCAGAGTTTTAAATATTTATTTTGTATTCGTACATTCATTTTTTAGTCAAGTTCGATCGTATCAATTAATTATACACAATATTATATTAATTAGAAATCATTTTTTAATAATTGAAGTTTTTTGCATATAACAATATTCATAGTTGTAACAAAATTACCATACATCATTATCAATGTCTTTGAAAACGTGATTTTCATCTTCGAAAATAATAATTTATTATTTATTATTATTATTATTTAAAATAATAATTATAATAGTAATAAATCGTATAACAACGTATAATTCTCCATTTCCGTTAGAATATTATATGAAGCAATGAGGAATTTCATAAACTAGTCCGATATTAATATACACACATATATATATATGCCTTTGAATTTACCCTTTTCCGTACGATATAACTTAAAATAAAAACAGGTAAATCAGAGGGTTAAGCACATAAATAAATGCAAAAGCGGTGCTACATTAGTCACAAATTTTCATTTTTCGGATTATTTATGCGCACAAGCTGCAAGAAGGTATAATAATGTTCACCATAATAGATTCTATAATTTAATGTTAAATTATACGTTTTTTGCATACGGAGAATAAAAATTCTGGGAAATTTAATAGCATTTCAAAGAACTCCTACGATCATTGTAAACGTGTCGTTTGTCCCAAATGCTGAACTCATAAAATACGAAATAAACCAAAGGAATATATTATATTATACGACTCGCGGCACACGTGTGCGTCTTTGATTTACACGGTCTGCAGTTCAGTGAATGTATTGTGATGATATTTTTGAAATCCTGTTTATCGCCGTTTTATAAATTCAAAGGCCAATCAATCACGTCTCGTCGATCGGAATCAATGGAAGGATTTAACTCCACTCGACGGCACAGTATTCGTTTGGTAAATACCTATGTGCGCAAGTGACGACACGAAACATAATATTGTCACGTGTTAAAACAAAACGAGCGCAAAATAGTTTAAACTGTACTTTTCTTCGCCGGCCGACGTTTTACAAAAATAAATCATATCGCGTATTTTTCCGAACGAGACCGCAGTCGCACGGGACGAAATATTATATGATAAAACATTCGTTTACAAGTTCCAAATTAACGCGATTTCATACCACGGATCTGCTCATCCGGCGATAACACTTTGTCACTCGACGACGACCGGAGTTTAACGGCAGTGTGACCTTTCTTGAACGTTTAAACGCCTAAGTTGTGATGGTATTTCGTTGGAATTTCAACTTGTGCGTTATTTTTCGTCATCCGGTGAACGGGATTACACGCTCACGCACACGTATATATATATATATACACATTTCATGTACAACACACACGCGCACTCATATATTATATACAGTAGTGAAAAGGTATCAAACCACTTTGAAACGTCGTGGTACAATAACGTTTATGGGAATAACGTTTCGTCGTGCGTTTAAAGGCTTACAATAATTCTTGGCGAGAGGAGGAAAAGAAAAAAAAACGTATATATATATATATATATATACGCCGAAACGGCCTAAGCACACCGACGACGACGACGACGACGACCACAACTACTGCCATCTCCATCACTTCTTATATTTCTTTCCACCCTCTCTCTCTCATACTGTAGTGCGCGCGAAGAAAACGGGCGCGGAATTGATCAATACTTATTACGGATTACACGGCCGCTGTTTTTTCTCATTTCGTGCTCTCCACTGCTGTGTGTGTAATGTGTATGTGTTTTTATGATCGGCCACCCCTTATATATATGCGTGTGTGCGTTCGTGCGTGTGCGTGCGTGCGAGCGCGCGCGTGTGTATGTGTGTGTACGTGTAAGTACGCGAGTATTATTTTTTTCTCCCGGACCACTACCTCATCGTCTATTGGCGACCGGAGGGATCCCTCTGCCACCACCGCCTTACCCTAGGGGCTAAAACTCACAAAAAATAAAATAAAAAAATACTCTCTCCGTCGTTCACCCCCTCGCTGTCATGAGTGTGTGTGTATATATATATATACGTATGTATATGTATATATAAACGAGAAAGACGACAAAACACCCTAAACGACCGTGTGCGGTACAGTCGCGGCGTTTTTTTTTTTTTAATGTTATTTCTTTCCATGTATATGTATACAGCGTGGTCTGCGGCATGGCTGAGAACGACGGGACTAAAGAGAAAGCCCGAGGGCTTTACGTTTTCGGAGCTGAGAAAGAGAAAGAGAAAAGAAAATATTATTTCCTTTTTAAAAATTTTTAATTCGATTTTAAACATGACGTCACGTAATGATATCCGCTCGTTTGCGTATTCACGGCTGCGCGCTGTGAACGCAGTATACAAAGAAGTAAACTTTTCTCTTTTCATATAAGCTTTCACACTTACGGGACAATGAAATACGTAATAAGTTGAAACTATATTATACTGCATTCCGATTTTTTTAACTCGATATGTATACATGTACAGGAACCACTCGCGGGAACGATCAAAATGAATTTCTTTATCGAAAAAACAAACTTTTAACATTGCAGGTGCGTTGTGGCTGAGTACATTATAATATTACACAACATAACAATATAATATATTCACGATATTTTTGTTATTGTACGACAAGAGCACTCGCGTGCGGTACTTGTAAAAGTTTCACTTTGAAGCTTTCGATAATATACCATTTTCCCGTGTACACACCGACGCGTTAATCAAATCCGATAATACATTTTTTATTTCCCATGTTTTATGGCACGTGGTAGTCATTCGTTTTATTTTCAAACCGTACATAAATGTTAATGTATACGAAATAATACCGTTAGATAATATTTTATTTGTATATTTTCGACACAAAAGCGTAACATATGTAATGTGCATAGTAGGTTATAATTATAGTTTAGTATGTTTATATGTACAGTAATGTATTGAAGTTTTCCACTCGAGTCTGCCAAAGGTCGTATTCAAATCGTTATTTTCGTAACATCTCGAGTGTAAGACAACAATTATAAATATAGCTATTATACGGATGAAAAATAAATTCACTATGTCCAAGAAATTTTTATTCTAATAAGTGGATAATTGAATATAATGACGTCATACGAGTACATGACATTTTTTTTCAATTATATATATATATATGCATAAAGCTCGAAGGGTTCATTAATTTTTAAAGTTTACTATTCACTCAACGTTAGATAAGTACGCATTATACTTTAATGTGAAATTTGTTATTGATTGGTGCGGAAAATAGTACAATTCGATCGTATATATAGTTCGTTGAACTTTTACATTATTATAATATGTTAGTTATAATGGAATTTTTATTTATGGGAATAATAAAAAGATAAAAATATACCTAATTTTGATTGAGCTAGGAGATGGTTTAAATGAAATGATACTCCAAGAAAAAATATAATTTCATAAAACTCAAGGGTATAATTTTTTTTTTAAACAAATCCTATTGGTAAAAGCCTATAAATATTATGAACAGTTACAATGCTTCTGAGAAAAATTTTATATAAATTTAAAATATGTTTGTAAAATTTTGGAGAAGGCTTGTAATAATTTTATGGAATATAAGTAAACGTTGTAAGATTTATGTTTGGTAAGTACTTATTTTTTTTAAAATACCAAATCATAACGTAATAACACAACATAACATATGATTAATGAATAAATGTGTGCATAAATGTAATACTTTAAGTAGTAGACAATATTTTAAATGAGTGATCATGAATTTAAATTTGAATTTTTGAAATATGTATTTTGCGGTGTATTTTTAATTTATTTTTTGTTCATTCATGTTCAAGGTATTTGATGTTTGTATATAAATTGTGGTTGACGCATCATGATGCGTACGCAAGTATATTTAATGATAAATATCATTGCATCAGCACTTGCAGTTATATAGTTCTATAAAAAGCTATAGTTAATCGTGTTGATATTATTAATAATATTAAATAATAATAATAATAATAACAACAACAATTATATATAGTTATATAATCGTTATAGATTGTAAGCGTACAACTATTATGTTTTATATGAGACAATAGTAAATTTGAACATCACCAGTACGGCACTCAGTCGAGTGTTGTAAATATTAGAAGAATTTATAAAAGTACTGTACAATTTGTCGTGAAACTATAATGACATTTAAAATTATTAAAAAAACTACATATTTTTAACCAAGGCGAAAAACTAAACGAAAAATAATAATTGATCATTCGTCGACAATCAGAAAGAAATCGTATGGCCAGGCCCGTATTTATGGGGTAAGGCACAGGTTGGCACATGTCCGGGGGCGTCAAGTCTCAGGGGCAGTAAACTATTTTAGCAAAATTAATTTTAAAAATGATGTACCTACCTAATGAAAAATAAAAAAAATAAAAAAATGTTGTATTTTTATTATATTATAATTTGTTATTAAAAAAAAGTATTAAACAATTTTCATTTATAAGTTATATCCTAATATTATACAACCTCGATTATGGACGAAATAATAAAAGTTATATTATTATTATTTATTTGTGGGGAGGGGCATAAATTATATGCCCGGGGGCGCCAAATTTTTAAATACGAGCCTGCATATAGCTGGATGTCATATCTATATATGAACAAGCATTTTTGTTTTACTGTTTTTATGATGAAATCGGATGAATTTGGTGGACAAAAACAAGATTACTATGGAATACTATAATTAGCATATAAATGTAGTCCCGTGGTTGATCTTACATTAAAAAACACTAGGGAACACGCATTTACCCATCGAAGTGGCGACGAAGAATTCGCGAAAAATAGAACGTTTCGTATTCCGCTGCAAACTTCGCAGATCGGACCGCAATGACCACCAGGACGCGCTTTACATTGTTGTACTCAATTTAGCTTCCTAAATAATAAATTGTAGCAAACCGGTTTGTTGGCGGCCGATCGAGCCGAACACGTTATCATACCTTACAACGTTAGACGTTATACACGGCGTATGCTGTGGGAAAGCCCGTTAGTAACATCATAAAAAATAAATAGATAATATGTTCAAAAAAAATTCCATCATCTCGTGGAAAAAAATCCGACTTGTACGTACACTTTGAGAACCCTTGCCGGTTAAAAAAAAAAACGGGGAAAGAACCCGACGAGTGAGAGAAAGAGAGAGTGACGGGGGTGGTAAAAAAAAAAAAAACGCTTCGACCGACCGGGACCGTCGTCAGTTGTGTGGGGTTGCGGCCCGGAACACGTGGCACGCGTACGTCCCCGCGAGGGGTGCGCGTCGTATATTTTTTATGTTTTTAAATCGCCCTCGGTATATATATGCATGCGGAACAACCCGCGCCGGCAGCTCTAACCCCACCGGTCAGGCGGACGGGCGAAGGTCTCGGCTTTTTTTTTTTCATTAGTCCTTCCCGCCGCACCCCACGTCGCGCGCACAAAGGGGTTAATACGCCAGGCCCGAGGGGCTCGGGCGAAAAGCCGCTCTCCTGTGCAGTACGACGGCGGCGTACTCATATACGTACGCGAACACATTATGTGTATACACCGTGTGCGTGTACGTCGTGCCCGAAATGTGCACTTCCTGTGGTAGGAAACACGTTGTTCCGGCAAATGTGAAAACAAAAACCCGTTCGCGAGCGTTATATTTTTTTTACGTTGTTCGCTCCTCGACACAGTCACCGTACTACCGGTACCCGATCGACCGTCTCCCACCCCCGTACGTGCATATTGCCATGAGCGCAACTAGAGCCCAAATATTGGAGGTCCTGAAAACGCTGAAAATAAAATAAAATTATATTTAACTGTAATTACTATAGATTATATATAACTGAAAAAAATAGGAAAGCTACATTTGAACTCAGAGGTGCTAAAAACCCTATTACGCCCCTCTAGTTGCTTCTATGCACGATGCACTGACCAGTGTTATGATTATTATCGAGAAAAACCATACATTCTCGTGCGCAATAGAAAACGGAGTGAACATGCGTATTGTGTAGTACATAAGGATACCTAATAGCTAAAAACACACAAACAGGAGCGTAGGTCCCGTGCTACATACTCCAACGGTCGGTGGGATAGACAATGATGGTTTAATAATACATATACGAAACGGCAATCGGAAAAACGTTATCGAACACGATGCACTTGAACCGTTGCATACTTGCATGATAAACCATACAATCTATGAAATACGGTAAAAATAATTAATTGCACTGAAGTACATGGACAGTCTTAGAATTTTATTACAACATCGGGTTGTCATTTTGTTAATTGGTCTGTAAAACAATGACGTATAAACACGATTTAATATGAATGATAAAATCCGAAAACGATTTTAGATTGTTAAAAATTGTTCATAAACGATGGTCGTTGATTATCTTGTTAAAAATCTATCTAATCGGGAAAACGTTCGTGAAAATACGTACACACGTACCCAGTTGTTTTTTTTTGTGTGGAAACGCGTTGTTTTTTCGCTGTGTATAGGTGTGGAAAAAAAACTGTTTTGACCTTTTCTACGTTTATCTAGATAAAAAATACATAATATGTAATAATGAACGAACCTAAACATTAGTATTTAATATTTAAATTGTTTGTTTTTACAAAGGGAAAAAAAATTAACACTTTACTCGTGCATTTTTAGGAGTCCATCTCGATTGTGCTCGTCGAATCGTAAAAAAACATCTAAAAAACAACATACGATTCATACACAGTAAAAAGAAAATGGTTTTATGGCTTTTTTTCCGTTCTTAATAGACGGCGAGAACGTAATTTTTTAAGCTTTTTTTTCGTCTATACTTTGTTAAACTGCTGTTTATCTGGGTGTTGTTTTTTTTAGCGTTTGTCTGGTCTAACCCTGAACGCCACACACACGCACACGCACCCATGCACACACACCGGGGTCACACTATAGTAGTTTTCGACCCCTCTGGGTTTGTGCACGGTATAAAAAAAATACAACTACTACTACTACTAATACTATTACTACTACTCCTATATATATATATATATATATACGGTTACCCCGTGAGTCCTATTGTCGACACCCTGACCTACTGAAAAAATCGAACCAGACCCATTCAGTGTGTGTCTGAAAAATGTTGTGCGTTTGTGAAACGCGTATTGCGACGGTCCAACGACGGTGACGACGAGAATTCTATCCGAAAACACGCGATTCCTGTAGGTAACGTATGATTGTAATGTTATATATTTATATGTATACGAGTATCGAGTACGATAAAATATTTATCTTAGTTTGTTGTCTTTTATTTTAGTATTATGTGGCGGGGGGGGGGATATATAGCCAACTCCAACGTCGAGTGGATTTGACTTTATATCTCTTCAGGGTGATAAATGAAGGCGTCGTGTAGGATTAAAAACGTTTAATGTCTGCGAGACGCAGATTAATGTACAGTAATAAGAAGGATAAAAAGACCCTTGTATTATTAATTAAAAAAAAAAAATACTTGAGTTCCCCCTCGTTCGCGCGCACCACTCAGGAATCAAGAAATTAATGCCCCCGTCGTGGCCGTTATTATTGTCGTCGTCGTCGTTTCTTAATTTATTTTTCCTCGTTAAAACTTTTTATGCCGAAACGAAAATAAAAAGAAAGGGAGTAAAATAAAAAAAATCCAAGTTGTAATCTCTGTTGGAGTGAGTGTTTTCTTTTTAAACCTCACAAAGTTAAAAAGGTGGTTACGCTAAAATTCATTCCGTGATTTTAATTGGTATCCGGTTACACAAACGCGGCAGCGCGGGAGGATCTTTTATTTTTTTTCTTGGATTTTTTAATTGCTTGTTGTGAAGAAAAAAAAACGGTCCAATTACGAGTGGCGCTATGGCGGTGTTGGTGGCTGTGCGGTGAGGAAAATTCTTAAAGGACTTCGTAATTAATGGAATAATTTGATCAAGGGGCGGGAAATAAACTTGTAAACAGAAAAAAAGAAAATAAAATAACCGCCTGAAAACAAATTTAATTACGTTCCGTGTAATGCATTAGGAACGAGAATTATTAAGTTATGATGGGTGTATAATATAATGTATTATATATATATATATGAACGAGGGGATCTTCGTAATATATAAACGCGTACACGACGTTATTTAACGAAACGCGGTCGGCGAACGGAAGCGAAAAACTTGATTCGAGTGGTTTGAATTTAAACTGGATAAAAATGTTAACGGGAACGTCTGAATATAGTTTATATATATATATATTTATACCTAGTGCGCGAAAGTCTTATTAGATTTGGGAAATGTCTCGGTAAATCGACGAATATTTATAAACACACACACATGCGCGCGCACGTACTTGCGTACACTCACGCACACATTCATATACGCGCGTGCATATAGAATAAACTTCGTTTTTTTTTTCTCGTCATGACGTTTCCATCGAAATAATAATGATGTATACCTCGAGAATAGATATATTTTTCCCCTCAAAACTGTTTATGGAAACAAAGGCAATTGAATGGTGTTTTCTTATTCTTCTATAGGGTTTTATTTTTATTTTTTGGCACGGGTCGATAGCGTGTCTGAAAAGAGCTTTTGGATGACGCCTTTTTATGAAAGGGAGCCGCGCGCGAAGAACAAAAGGAAAAGAACAAGCTGGATCAGTGATTACCGGAGATTTTTCTTATTTTTTTTTCCTTACTACTCCACACTTTTGATTTTAATGAGAACGGTTATAGCGTAAAAGTCCCGGAGGGCTATATAATACGGAAAAGAAACAATAACAAACGATACGGGGTCATCGGGGGGGGGGGGGGTCTTGCAGGTCAAATTTCAAAAGAAAATAAAAAAATCATAAGGAAATGCGTTCATATTTTATTTTTTATTTTAGCTTTTTAAAGCATGCAAAACGTGACGTACGTTTTAAATGCACGTCTTATCGCGATGCACGTTGTGAAAATCGCTTGGAAACGTTATCGGGTTCAAAGTGGTTACGGAGCAGTAGGTATGTACTGTTCAATGTAAATAACGAGATAACACGTACGTTATTTTAACGCGGGGAAAAGTGCAGCACGAGTGGTGCAATGACACGGGACGCGGTGAGAAAGAGAGAGAGAGAGAGAGAGAAAGAGAGAAAGAGAGAAAAAACTTTTCTTCGGCCAAGTGTCAATTTCGATGTAGATACACGACTTGTCTTCGTCGATCGTTTATGTATATACGCGGATCCTTTCCGGATTGTCGTTTTTCCGTGTAAGCTAAAATAAATGATGTCTGTACCCTCGTCCGCAGCGGTGAACCGCAGACAAGTAGCTATAAACGTGCAGACGAGCGGTTAAATGAAAAGAATTAAAAAAAAAAACTTTCAAGAGAATTTAAAATGCAAGACGAATAGCCTGTGCACAACACGCGCGTACACACGACTTGACCAGATCGTACCGAAAAAGGAAATAATAATAATAATAATAATAATAATCTCTGATTATATGTAGTATGTGCTGGAATTATAATGTATACAAAAACGTGTGTGACCGCCAGAAGAGCGATATTACGATATTCAAATTTAACTCGGGCGTACAGTTTTCCAGTAAAGACACGCGGCAACAGAACAACACGGAAAACTTCACCGCAAGTTGTATGGCTGATTTTTATCTGAGGACAATAAAAACGACGGTACTCGGATTCGACTGCATTAAATGCGTCGTATTCACCGTAAACCGTTGCCGTATACGCTTTTAGTGCCCATTTTTATTTTATTTATATCCATACGTGTACACGTACAATAACGAAAACCTACAAATTATGATGATGATAATAATAATAATAATAAAATACGTAACTCGTGCACCTATAAATTGCGATAACTACCAATTTTCTGGTAATTTCCCGGGTGGCAACTCGAGAGCGTTTGACGCGTGAACGTATCATATAAATCTATGTAGGTACCTGATATTCGTAAACGAACCCGTTTTATATCTTGAATATGTATGTATTAGCGTGTACACGTGTACATGCGAATATTTCACGAAGATTTATACCGTATACTTACGGATTCCCGCGAAAACAGGAGTAAAAATTTGTTTCGAAATATTTATTATCATTCGTCACGGGACATGGACGTGTATCGTCGTCGTAGACGAATGTGCTAGAAAACACGGATATCAGTTTTCGATCTGGCTGGAGTCGGAAAACTGTTATTGAAAACGTGTTCGGCGCGTAATTTCGTTTAATGTGCGGACGCCGTGCAAGATAAATGTTGGATATACGAGTGAGTACATTTCAACGCAGTGGCGGGCGGAAAAAAGAAAAACGAATACCGTACTGTTATTTTAATAGTTATCGTTTTTTTTTCTTCCCCTTTCGCCATGCTCGTTTCTCGTTCTCATGAATTCTAGTTAAATTTATCGCGAAGTCGCAAACTCGACCATTAGTACAAATAGAATACAATAAAAATATTTACGACTCTTAAAGTTTGTTTAAAAGGAAATAATACTTCAATTATTTGGTCCACAATGAGCTTTCCGTCCATTGTATAATAAATGACGTTATAGAGTATATTTGACCGTAAAAATCGGACATAAAGTACACTACTGGCGATGGCCTAACACACACGCGTACACATACACATATGCGAAAGGCCATTAACATTGCTTTCCGTCTCGTCCAAATACATTATCATCGATACGAATTTAAATTATATAGACGCTATATAAACGGTAATTGAGTAACTCGTTATATATGTATTCTGAACCGAAAAAGAGAAAACATGTATCATACGCGTATAGATATGTGCAGATACCAAGTCGCACGTACGCAATTATGACGCGGCCATTTCAGTGGGGTTCGTAATAATAAAATAATCGATGTCAATAATTTTGGTAGTATAAAAGTACGAATCGTTTGACCGTATTATAAATTTAACAAATAATACGAGTCTTATCGTCTAAGCCTTTATTTAGATTCGAACACTCGTGTAGAATATAATTTGCACAGCAATATTACGCCTAGGTAAAGTTCATTAAAGTAAAGCGATAAATTACTTTTCTGCTCCAGAGAACGATTTACCATTTACGTGATTATAAGTAACCCGTTACTTTTATACTTAAAGATGTAAACCGTACGTGACAAATTTAAGGAAAAAATATCAACACGTTATTGTAGCTTTGTTTGGTTGTCGACAAATGCGATTTTGAACTGTCATCACACGTATGGATCATCACACCCAGAACCAGGACCACATTTATGGGAGGGAGTGGGGAGGGAAATAGTTACAACCGCCCTTGGCACCAACAATTTGGGGGCGCCAAATTTTTAAGGTGGTCCAACACTGAAATGTATTTGTATATATTATGAATTATTAAAACTTATAAAATTGAAATTGGCTTACATTTTTATTATAATAACATAAGAAATGAACTATCAACATATGTGAAACCGCAACAAAATGAAATAACTTCTATAGTGAATAAAGGGTATTATGCTATTAAATAAATATGTATACATTTATACATATATAGTATGTATATGTGTAAGCAAGGCATGTGATTCGTAAGCTATGGATTTTAGATTTATTTTTTAAATGCCGACATTATAAATCATAAATATAATATATTTACTATATTTACATAGGAGGCAACAATGGGAGTTGAGGCTAAGGACCCTTACCTCGTACCTATGATTTTAAAAAGAATTGGGACACATGTTAAAATAGTTGAAAATTAAATATAAAATAACATTTCATATAAAAGTTCTTAGTAACATTTATTTGTTATCTCTTATAAACTTATAATATATACTTATTATTTAAATAGATTAAAAACCATGTATAATTATTTAAATGAATCCCTACAATAAAACAAATAATTAAAAATTCAGTATCTTTCCATATGCTAATTAATGATAAATTAACAGTTTAATAAATAAATTATAATACTGAGTAACATTGAATTCATATATAATTTTAAATAATACTACTAAAAAAAAATTGGTATTTGGAATTTTTTAATAAAAATTATTAATATATTTTGTTGATATATTACAATTACCTACTTGACGTAGATATTCTCCGTTAAAATTGAAAAATTAAACTAAAATTTTAAGAATAAAATACAGGATATATGGAATTCTTAGAATGCATTAAATTTTTTCTTTGGAGAAGTGAGATGTTCACTAAATTATAAGACTTAAAGTTTTTGATAAAATAATTCACATCATTGTAAAACCAATACATGCTTTGCTTGGTTCAAAATCTAAAGAGCTCATGGGGGATATCCCTACGTGTAGGCCCCTGTAAGGGTCGTCAATTTTTTTTTGTCTTGGGGCGTAAATTGTCTAAATGAGATACTGCCCGGAACGGTGTGTGTACGTGTATGTGTAATCCAATCGAATAGCTGTGAAAAGTACGATTATACCATTTGTGTACCTTATAATCGAAACTTGTAATATATTTAAATAAAATACAGAGTGCAAAGCGTAGGAATTATATTTATCACCGAGTTCCAAATGCCGTTCTTTGAATTCGAAATTTTGATATGTTTTATAAAAAATCATTGTTTCCGAATAAATTCGTTTAATGTATTTCGATGGATAAAATTTGTTACGTTCCACCCGAAATAACAAATAAACATACAATAATAATTAGCGGTCGATATCGCATACAACTGACATTTCACCAAAACCGGGATCTTAACCACAGAAAGTGCGTCGCGCATAAACTCGGTTGCGTTCGTGGTGTACTGGCTCACGGGGAATGTAATTTGGACAGTTCCGTCGGCCGAAAGCTCGCGGGCGAAAAAAGTGTTGACCAGCAGTGTTGCTGGTGATTATCGTCTTATCGCACGTTTTCTCCCGTGACATCCCAAATGGGGTTAAAAAGGGGATGCGTGTGCGCTCGCAGAATGTACCACCGCCGCAGGTTCTCGTGCACGAACGTAAAGGTACGCGAACAATATCGTTCGGCGGTGCAACGCATTAACCCGCACGACGGGACTTGCGAAAACTATACACCGTGTTTCGCGCCAGCCGTTGTTTCGCATGCGTTACAATGTCATTATCGTGTACCGAAGGAACGTTTCGCCGGGTTTCTAATTTTTTTCGTTTCCACCACTCGAACGACCCTATTTTATTTCGCGGCCATCATCCGCGGCTCTCGTTGCGCGCCGTGTGCACTACCTATACGCTACGTGTCCGGGACGTGTTGCCGGTCGCGTGCGCGTGCGCGTAAGGGACACGTCAATGGCGCGG
This sequence comes from Sipha flava, assembly GCF_003268045.1. Lineage (NCBI taxonomy): Eukaryota > Metazoa > Arthropoda > Insecta > Hemiptera > Aphididae > Sipha > Sipha flava. Next base: position 1,405,954 of record NW_020273018.1, read on the forward strand.
GGGTGAGACGCCGCCGCCACCCCCGTCTACGTCATCATCGACGTGTGTGCGCGCGTATAATATATGTATATGCGCGCGCGCGCGCGGCCCGTACGAGTGCGCGTGTGCGCGTGTGTGCGCGTGTATAATTGCGGGCAACATGGCGCGGGTCTCGTCTTTTGATGGAGGACCAATGCAAGCGCACCGGGACGGCCCTACAAATGACGCTCCTCCGCATTAAAGCGCCGACGGGCATCCGCCGCCACCGCCCCCGCGTCCCACTCAGACTGCCACCGCCGCTTATCGTACTTTTACATTCGGCATTTCGCCGTCAACTCTCGACATCCCTTCTTCTTCTTCTTCTTCTTCTTCACCACCGGGGTCTTTCGCCTTTTTTTTCCCCCTCGTATCTTTTTTACATTTTTTTTCCCACCCCTTTCTTCACGCGCGCTTACACATATATATACACACACACACACACACACACACACACACACACA
>NW_020273018.1:1406532-1525738 GCF_003268045.1 Sipha flava
ATATATATATATATATATATATATATATATATATATATATATATTATGTATGGAGGAGGGGAACAAACACTCGTTTGTACGTCCATAGGTATATATTATACGCAGTTGATTTTATTTCCTTTAATGAGAAAAAACCGCTACGCCACCGCCCGCAACCACTGTAAGCCGAAATATTATGACGCATTGCGTTGAGTGTTTAATAATAAAAATCAATAATAATTATGATTGCTTGGTCAATTTCAAAACTGCAAAACAATGGTTATTCCAATGGTTCATAATGTTTAAAAATTAATTTTAAAAGTATCAACGAACGTCTCCTCGTACTGATTAAATATAAATAAAAAATCACAGGAAAAAAAAATGATTTTTTATGTTCTTCATGTATTTTACGTAACTAATTCTCCAATTCAAATGTTATATTAAGAAAAATTAACCGTCGTATAAAACTTGAATTCTAAATTCAAAAGGACGTTGTTCTTATTACTGTGGTGTATGGTATGTTTACAACATGCCGTTGCCCTGAGTTTTTAATTAAATCATTTAAACCGATACTAAAACAAATATATATGTATATTTTTCTGTATACTCATGGTTTTTATTGTTCATCTCTTTTACCTTCTCTTATGTAGTCTACATCACATAATTTTATGTATAGGAACCATTTATGTACATATAAACATTTCTATAGCTGCACTTTATTATTGCGTTGTATTCAGAGTCATCATATTATAAACATCTATGTATAATATTATAGTTGTATGTGTGCATATATATACTGCCAATGCATGTACGCATGCCTCCGCCCACGTTCTTTATAACGACCTGTATAAACATTGTGGCGTTTTGAGAGTATTTTTCGTAGTGCTATTAGTGTGCGAGCAAGAAAATTTATCGTCCAAAATTATTGTAACGATTCTTACATATATATACAGTATATAATATAAAAGTTTAACAATTTTCATACACACGCACACGCACACATACACCCACACACACATGGGTCCATTTTGTATTAATATAATTTTGTACACAATATAATTATATATAATATACGGGTGACTATGTAGGTATCACCTATTTGATAATATGCAAAATACATAATTATTGATAACCGGGCGGTACAGGTTTGCGCACAAATACCAAAAAGACAAATTGTTTGGGCACAAAACTACCACTCGTTTGGGAACAGTCGAGTCGTAATCATACACATGGTTTGCGCACAGTTATCTTTTAGACTTTAATAGTTTAATACCTTGCATATTAATATTTCTTTATTATTAAAGTACTTACATACGTTATCCTTCCCCCTTAACAGACTTAGGACTGTCTATGAATATATTCATAGGTGTGGTTAAAAATGTATGTTAATTGCTTATTAATAATTGTAATAAATAATATCTAATACTTGTTCAAGTTAAAAATGCATGTTCATTTTAATTTTAATATAATATGATTGATATATACATGTATAGGATAATATATACGTGTCTATTATTTTTTGCAATAAAAGCTTCCCATTATTTGAATGTATTTAATTTGGTCTATTTCGCCAGATGTATATTTTGTTCATAAGTTTATGCGATGTTTAACTGATTCTATTGACTCCTTACAGCGATAATTATTTATATTTTTGATGATTGATGTTATTTTTAATTCTGTTTCGCTTTGTATTTTAAGAATTACGCTTATTACCTGGTGTATGTGGGGATGTGGAGTGTAAAATTGTTGGTTAAAATGTTTATGAAATGCTTCTACACCATTTGTAGTTCGAGGTTTGTCTTTTGGATATCCTACCCATAACATAGGATTAAATTTTGAATCGTTTGTATTACACTATGATAGTCGTAAACCACAATAAGGCCGATAACATACACCGGGTTTTATACCGCGCAATTAGCCGATATAAGAGTGACAAAAATATAATTATTTTCATATGCGCAAACCAGTTGTACATTTAATATAACCGTGTGCGCAAACGAGTTTCGATTTTTTAGGTAAGAATTATGAATTATGCGCAAACAAGTTGCAGCCTGATAACCGCGTGAATTGTATTTAAAATAACACAACATAAACATTAACTTGAGATTATGGTTCCAATAATAAAATGAATATTATTTTCCTTTATCATGTACTTGGAATATATTCATTGTGTCATAGAAATTATCATTACGATTCATATTCTATATTAAATGTAGTCTCATTAATTACATGCATTTAAAATTAAAACATTTGGGAATTTATTAGATTTTGATAATGTTATAATATATATATATGTTATTATATTATATGTTATATACAATGTTGTACCGTTGTTTTACGTACAAAAACTAACGCGTGTGTGATGGTAACCCATTATACGTTGATTATATCTACATCTATGCACACCTTACTTTCATAAATATTTCTCTCTGATTATTTCATCAATTATTTGTTGAACGATTACTAACATGGCAGATTCTGTTACTTTATATTATATGTATCATTATAAATATATAATTTATATACTGAATAAATTAATAAATTAATAAACGGATAAATATTTTAATTTGACAGTTGTTAAATTTCAATTTTATACAATCTGGTTAACTTATTTTTTTTTTTTTTTTTGAATCTTCCTAAAGTATTATTCATCAATATGTATAATTCGTTACTAACATAAAGTTAATATAGCTTACGAAAATCCCAATTTTAAATTAAAAACTTAATAATTCATAGTATTTATTATGTCTGATTACTTTTGAGGAATAAATTACATAATAAGTATAGTATGCAAGGGCATAAGTAAATTAAACAATATAAAAATTATATTAATTTTGATTGCCTGGAAATACATACGAGTAGATTAAATTGTATATCAATATAAAAGACGAAATAAGCATAAACGTGTAATTAAAATAGATTTCATTTTTCAATTATACTGTAGTAATTATGATCTTTATTCTATGAACATTATAATTTTTCATATTTATTACAAATCATGATCTAATTATCATATCTCATCAAATAAAATATTAATAAATCGCATGATAAATAAATACACATAAATTACTATTTTCACTTTTTTACTGGATATTTATTATACGATAAAAATGTAAAAAGTAATTATTATCTAAATTCACATCGGGAGTATATAATTTATACCTAATAATGTTTTTAAAATTTGACAATGCATAAATAAAAATAGCATCAAGAGCTTTACCAGATTACATATATTTTTTTAGAAAATCAATAACGTAATAAATATAGGGATTTATGATAAGTACCTATAATCGTGTAATATTTGTGATATGGTTTATACGTTTGTATTTCCTTATCCGAACTTGGAATGTGGAAGATTAAAGTAAAAAATCAAATTATAGAAAGTAAAAACCTAAAATATAGAAGTACCAACAAATATATATTTATCAGAAGATTGATTTATAAATATTCAAAAATGTTTTATTATTGTAATTAACTATTTAATACATCATTATTAGCTATGCTGGATTGAAAAGAAAAAACCACAAATAATCAAGTTTCTTAAGTAAATCGATTTTCTATAAAATTTCGATCGAATACATTTTTTGATTATATAATGCAAAGATTAAACGAAGTTGTAGTATATTCGTATTTATAAATGCTCTAGCATACATATTATTAATATGATATTAATTTCTGATAAATATGCCAGTACAATAATATAATATACTCTTTACTCGGAAACAACTTAATATTTTATGCTCAAACTTTTATATTCGCACACCATACAGCCGTTATTGAATAAATCAAGAAAACACTACTATGGTTTCCCATTTTCACACAATGGGCTTATATATTATATTCGTCTTGAAAATCGAATATTTCAATATATATATATTATACTACAATATGTATGTCAGTCGTCGAAAAACACTTGCAACTAAATTTGTTTCCAAAACCGACTTGAAGTTAAATGTTAATTTTCAAACTAAATAATTATAATATGAACACGATGCAGCATCGGCAGTTGGTGACCGATGAAAACTCCGAGTGCGATTAATCTAATATGCATGGAAATTCGTCTCATATCCACGGAGCAATTCCGTATTAAAAATCATTATTGCTTTATTACATTTTGCATTATCAACATCTCATAATAAATACAATGAAAGTGCGCGCATCTACTCGCTAAAACACCCTTGTTATCTTTCCGAACAATAAAATTTCGATTATCTCTGTTCGAGGAGTAGGTAAGTACCACTGCTACTGCTGTTTTGGTAGTAGTGGTGGAATAAAAATAAAAATAAAAAGAAATAAACCAAAAGAAAAGATATACGCCACACCGCTCCACCGCTGCTACTCTTCGCCGAGAGTGGAGAAAATTACCACCATAATTTTCCCGGTCAGGCATAAGACGACGGAGGAGTGGGAAGAAGAGCAAAAAATCTAATTTAAAAATCTCATTAACTTCCCCGGTCTCCTTATTCATTTTACACGAGTTTCTTTGGGCAAGTGGAAGAATCCACTCATTTCTTCAGTCACCACCACCTCCCTCTCAGCAACGCCGAGTTTTTTCTTTTTAATGAATATTAAAGTTGTACGAGATGACGAAAAATTAAGAACTCTCGAGCGACTTTAGTTTTATAGTCGAGTGCGGTAACCACATCCGAATAATAATAAAAGTTGAAAGTTTTTTTTTTCCGCAGCGCACGGCGACGGTTATTAATTTTGAGTCATTAATTTTGTTCAGAATAATAATCGTAAAAAAAGAAGTTTTCGAGTAAGAAAAAATATAAAATAAATAAAATCATAAATTTTTACTCTGGGGGATAGTTCTCAAAAGTCGAGAAGCGTAACGATATTCGTCTTAATTAATGTTAGTGTACTTTCTAACGAGCAGGTAATCAATCAACGTTCTATACTTTTATAATTTTCTCTTTTTTTTTTTTCGTTCCCTCGAAAAAGTGTAAAGGATAACTTCTGTAAAAACCGTTTTCCAAAACAACCCAGTGACAAATTACTGCCAATTAAACAGCCGTGGGCGGACATTTTTCATGTTGTCTCGGAACGTTAATGAGATTGCACGCGTTCGCGTAATTGCAAACAACAAACGCAATTTTTCAAACACAGACATTTGAATGAATAGTTGTAAAAAAAAAACGGAAGAACAATGACGATATAACGCTTTAACATTGTTAATAACTGCCTGCGCATTTCAAAAGTTAATACTATTAGTAGATTTGACACAAAACGTTGAAATCTGGACCCAAAAAGCGGGTTTCAACTTTTTACCATTTAGACGAAACTTTCCATTAAAATATTATAATTTCACTCAGAATCCTTTTAAAATATTTGAATTTCGTTAAAATTTTTGACCTTTTTTAAATACGGGTACATTGAGCATAATGATGACTAGATCATTTTAACCTTTGATCGGAGCAAAGCAAATTTAAAGGAAATAAAGTTCTGCAATTTTTCAATAAAATTAAAATTAAATCATTGCAAGACGTAGCATATTATACAGTACTCGTACATAACTCATTGTGTACCTTGAAATATTATAATAACAATAATTTAATCAAATGAAATAAATGAATAAAACGGGCAGTTGCCTAATAGTAAATAGATTGGTAAATAGATTGTGTTATGATAAACGTTAAAAACAAAAAAATTAATCACACGAGATTAATCAAAATAAGAAATATAAACAAAAAGAATATTACGTATTATTATTTAAATATATTGTATGATTCATGCTTTGTAGAGAAAAGAAAAACTCGACATCTGTGGTAAGTTTGTTATTCAGGGCTCGTGGAATTGGAGAATATTTTAAATAGTTTGTGTTGTGTGATGGTGAATAGAAGAGGTTGAACGATTATTATAAGCTGAAATGTTGAAATTTTTGTTTGAAATGATTCGATGTATTCTTTTGAAAAATCTTTAGGCATTTTATTGAATAAATATCAATTACTATTGAAAGGATACGACTCAATATAACCATGTATATATGTTGAATATCAGTTTTATATTTTATTTTAGTGTATACTTGGTTTAAATATGCTAATGTGGATAAATGATATAACTCTACGAAGCAAGTTGATGTATTACAATCATGCATAAAATGATATTACATCGTATTTAAATTACATTCGTGTTAGGAATATATTAAATTTAACATTATATATGTTTTTCTCATTTAAAGTCATAAATTAAAACTAGGTTTCTTTATAAAACGAGTTGATTTATCAATAATATAACGTATAAGCTTCTGCAGTTAATAATAAGTGAATACATGCTGTTGTGTCAAGTACATTCTATAATATTTATTCAGACGATGGGAATCGGTACCTATATGATACGCATTAAAACACTTAAAACGTGTAAAATAAATTAAAACTTTAGAGAAACCCATTGAAAACCTACGCATTGCGCACAATTAACTTATTGTTACTGCTCGGTATTTTTCAACATGTTTCGATACGCCGTTTTCACGTGAACCCGTGATGTTATGTACTTATATACTTAAAACAGTACGCGCAGTATATGCATTAACATAAAGCGGAGGAAGCCCGTTCAATCGGAATAGACGAAAAAATAAATAGAATTCCGTATAATTTATTTGTTTGCCGTACACACAATGTTTAGTTTTTTATTTCTCCCGCGCTGTGCGTTACACACACGCATACGTACACAAAGCCCATTCCGTACATGAGTCGTACGATAAACAATTAAATGGGGTTGGTCGCAGGCCAAAACGAAAAAAACACGCACGCACCGCACACACTTGTACACCGTAGCGCGTACGTACGGTATAGGATTTTTCGCGAACATTGCGGCCGTTTGGTGTTGGCATTTCGTTTTCGCCCGGCCAGCTAACGGTATTACGATTCTTCGGCTCTTCGAATATTTCATCTCGTTCTCGCCGTTTTTCGCCTCTGTGGCTCGTACACATTTATTGCGTACGGTGCGCACACACATGGATCCCATGCAAACGTGCGCGCACAACAGTACCATCGTCGACGGGCCCGCCGACAGTGTTGCTGTTCGTCGTAGAATATTCTCGTCGCGTATGTGCGCGCGTGCGTGCGCGTGTACGTACGTATCGCAACGAACACGCCAGCGAAGGGATGGCATCTGCGCGCGCGGCGCGCGAGAAAGTAGCCTCGTTAAGATTACATATGGAAAACAGGAGGGCGACCGTCGGCGCGAAAGTGGTGGACGGGTAGAGATGAGGTAACGGCTTCTCTCTCTCTCACTCGCTCGTCTTTTCGAGCGCACGCGCACATCAGCCGAAAGGGGTGGGTGGTGGTGGCGGCGGCGGCAGACGAGCGAAAGGGTCCCAGGATCCCTTCGCATTTCGCATTGGCGCAAAAGGGAGTTAAAATAAAAATAAAAAAAAACCTGCGACCGAGTGTAGTAGTAGTGTGCATGCATGTGTGCGTGCGTGCGCGTGTGTAAGTACGTGTGTGTGCGTGTGTGTACGCTGCTTCTTTCACTTTCTGTTGCTGCAGACAAAACCAAATTCCGTTATTGATTAATATCCACCCCCTTCGTCGTAACCCCGTAAACTTTACCCGGCCCTCTTTATACATACGTGCGTGCATATATATTCGACGACGAGAGAGCGTCACACGAGCGCGCACGTTTTTAATGCCGTTCTGCAATACAGGCGGCGTGGTCCCGGGACCCTTGGGCTGAGGAGGAAAAACGTGAAAGAAGGAATAAAACAAAATGTCTTCCGAACCCCTCCACGCCATACCGGCCCCGTCACACCGCGCGACGACGGCGCATTTGTTACCGCAGGATAACTCGTTTTTATATAATACGAAGACGGCACATTTTATGTACGTATGCAGATGGGTTTTCAATATACCTAGCTGTGACGACGGCACAATTAGAAATCGATATTATTGTTTCCTTTTTTCTCGTGCTATGGTTGGACCGTGGAATAGGTGCGTATTAATCCAACACCGTGTACAACATTTATTCTCGTATCTCGATCGTCATAAATTCAGTACATGATTATTATTATACCGTTGTCGCAGGTGCGCACCTTAATTTCATACTGCTCATCTATTGAACATTTGTACGTTAGGACCGAGGAAAGACCGAAGAAAATCCCAACTCCGTTAAAACGAGAAAACTAAATCAATAAATGAAACAATTAAAATCATATCTGAATTGACTGATTCATAACAGTGCAATATATATGCACGTAGATTTATGCTCTTTATATGGCTTAAGAAAAGTAAATCTCATTTACAAAGAAAACGCTTATGAAAAAAGTTAAGTTATTAATTATAAATGTTTTTTACATTGAGTACTTGAATGAAGTATATGTATTTGAAATTTATAGTTTTTCATTTGAAAAGGATATTTATTCTTTTTAATTTTTTTTTTTTATATACAGTAATATCTTTAATCATCGGAAAACTTTTAAAAATATTTAATACTGCATTCAAAGGTATATATATATACGGCTTAGAGTTTTATTTTCTATTAAAAAATACATTAAAAATATTTATACCTTTCATTTAAAGATAATTCTCTGTTGTATTAAATTGTATAATGGACTGTGTTTATAACTTGAAATCTTTTTTCCCCTTTTATTTTTTCATATTATATGTAATGCTGCAAAAAAAAAAAATCTTGATAACAAGATTACTAAACTCCACGAAAGAAAGGAAAAGGTTTATAATTGTTAGAGAAGATGAGACATTTTGGTTTATTTTCTATATACATTTTATTAAAATTAATTTGCAAAGTCTTCAGTATTCTGTAAAATTTAATTAAACTTGACGTTTGAAGTATAATATTTTCAACATTCATCATCAGCTACGTACCCAAGTCGTTAATCAAACACACGTTAAAAAATATGCATTTACCCAAATGATTAATGTTGACAATTTGATATTTCAAAACGCCAAGAATAATGCATTCTTACGAAAGGCTATTTACCTAGATATCATATTTCTTAATTAGTTTTATAATAATATTTTTTTTATCCGCTAACTTTGAAATTATATGAGTTATTTTCGAGCTGGTTGTTTAAAATTAAATACGATTTACGTGTTAATTTTTGTACGTAAAATAACGGTACAACATTATACGTATATTATAACATAATCAAAATCTAATAAATTCCCAAATTTTTTAATTTTAAATGCATGTAATTAATGAGACTACATTTAATATAGAATACGAATTGTAATGATAATCATAATCTCGTGTTAATGTTTTACGTCGTGTTATTTTAAATACATTTCACGCGGTTATCAATAATTATATATTTTGCATATTATCGAATGGGTGATACCTACATAGTCACCCATATATTATATATAATTATATTGTGTAAAAAATTATATTAATACAAAATGGACAGGGAAAAGGTTTCGGTTGTGGAATTTATATTCGACGATACAAAAAAAAAAAAAAAATAGAATTGCCGACTACATCACGACGCGTAAACTGCCGGAAGTTCAGGGTCAAGGGCTGAGGGTTAGCTATAGCCAACAAAACAAAATACTGTAGCTTTCAAAACAAAAATTTAAGTTCTGGTGTTTTCGTCGCCGTATAGAAGAAACTGTTTATATGATCGGTTCGTTCGTTTACAAATGAAAACATGCGTTTGTCTTGTGTACGTCTATCAGTTGTACGGCACATGAAAATCATAAATTGTGCAATCGATTTAATTCAGAGTAAACAAAATTGATTGGAAAGGACGATCATTTTTGGATATCACATAGAACGAATATTAAAAACATCAATATACTCGTACATGTATGTTGAAACGTATATGTTTGTACGTAGAAAAACGAAAAAAAATAATAATAATATATTTTATTCTGTTATACGTAAATATCGTGATAACATGAATATAGTAAAACGTATGTAATTTTGCAAACGAGCTACCTGTACCGTATTATATATTTAATGTCCGTTAGAGTTGTTTATATGATTTGACGTTAACAGAATAATAGTATTATTATTTTGTGCATAGCATTCTACATATTATACTATTTTCATTATGTACACGTAAAGGCAATGCGTACGAGTAGTTGTTACCTATACGCAGTATATTTTTAATATTCTTATATTTATTGTTTTCTAGAAAATCATAAACAATGAAATACATTACATCTATAATATATATGCACATAGCTCTATAGCTATATTGCGTTATGATTATTATTTTTACTTAAATGTTTGATCAATTTCATTTTTAAATTACTATTAATGTATGTGCATATAGTGAAATGCAGCGATAGCATTTGCTTACGTGTTATATTGGAGTAACAGTCGGGTCATGTACAGTTTTTATTTTTCATTTTTATTGCTTTTATCGCGAATCGAGTTTGTTCCCCGGCCATTATATTATGGAATAAATCTATGTATAATACTAATAATAATAATGTGCACGTATTGGGTATCAATGTTCCAATTTGTGCGTACGCGTTTAAAGTTTTTTAAATTTAGTTTTCAAAACAGTCGAATATAATATCGTGTTATAAAATCGAAACGAAAACGAAAACGCAGCAAATTTGAGTTTGTTTCAAATGTTTTTTAATCGACATTTCAACGTATCGTATAAGTATCTAACTTTGTAGATTATATGTTGTTGACTATATTGTTATACAGACTAGAAAAAAAAATGAAAATAATGTATATACGAGTATATATATAATACTACTTACTATACTTTATGTTTTATATGACTTTGGTTTATGGTCTTGTGTATAAAAACGTTAGTTTGATCACTACAAGAGTCAATGATTTCGATACAAATCATATTAAAATAGTGTTCGGCCAACGCGATTATAAATTACCAAAGTGCGATGATCCGCTGCTATAACGTGATAAAATAATTGTATGTAAAGCCGTTAATTATAGCTACTCGAGTATTTTCACTACTGCAGGGACAAGCGGCCCCTTGTATACAAAATAAATAACACGACTGCGGGCTCGTTTAAAAATGTTTCTCATTAATAATTATGGTAATAATTTATTATGTGAGATTACTGTGAATCTTAAAACTAACCGAACGTGTTTTAGTTCGTTTAAGAATGCAATTCCTGAATCTAATTAAAAATATTGTTTTTTTCCCTCTTGCGTTTTTTTTTTAACGCTCGCTTTATTTCCTTCTTTGTCCTGTTCCCCTCCTTTAATATTCGTTGTCTTGGCGGTATTCCACAAGAGAGGTAATATTTTCCGGTAGATAGCTTTTGGGCCACTAAAGGGTCCGGCGTTTTTTCCTTCTCCATTCTTTTCGCCTAGTGTTATTAATCATTTAACATAGTTAGTGCGTGCGCGAGTTCCCCGTCACGGGAGCAAAGGGGGTCGAAACTTGCCCGCTGGGGTTTTCGTATATTTTCTCCTTTTCTTTTCCCCCGTGTACCGTGCACCGTTTGCGTTTAATTTCCTCGAGAAAAAGGAAAACGACAAATTTCTGTTGAACATTAATTAATGACGTTCTTTTCTTCTTCTTCTTGATTTGATTTATTGAAGTACTCGGAGATTAATAAATATTGAAAGAAAGCGTTCATTAATTCATATTAGTTATATACGAAAAAAAAAAGTATTAAATAAAAATACACAAAAAAGAAACAGTGCTCCCAAAGTCTTTAGCGGGTGCTTGACGTTTGTTTCGAATGCCAAAAGTACGGCTCATAAATCACGTAGATCCCCAACACTGACATAATATTTTTTACTTTTCTCCTTTTAGCTAGCATTTTTATTGTTTATGTGAAACTTAAGTACTTAAGTATTCCTCGCGTGTGTCTGTGTACGCGACCATTTCACCGTCAAGTATACTAATAATATACATCATTATTCATTACTGTTTTCGAGGCACACATGGGTGCTACGATATTGCCTACTCGATCCGCCGCGCATATTATAAGTGCTAAAACTACAATATTTTATAACACCATTGATTTTAGAACACGTAAATGCGCCATCATATTATTAAAATTAATAATTCATAGCATCTTATTGGATATAGCTACTAGACTGCGCTGAAATAATTCTTGATAACTATTGGTTTTCAACAAGAAAATCAATTACTATTAAAAGTTGTTTATTGTTGAAAATCTGTTTAAGTGTTTGTTTGTTTTTTTTTTTTTTTTAACGTAAACAATTACAGCAACGATTAGTGGCTGCATTCATATGAGAATTATAAATTTCAACAAAAGGTAGGACCTATTTGTATACGATGACAAAACCTATATTGTAGAGATTAGGTTTTTTTTCACAGAAACTATTATTATTTCAATTAAGTATAGAGTACCGTATGAAGAAAATTATTTCTCTCAAAACATTATTCTTTAAATATATAAATTTTAATTAAATTTTATGCGTCATATAAACGTGCATGATATACGGAAATAATTCATATTTATTGAAGTTGTATTTATGGTTTATACGGAATTGGAAGCTACTATTCAGTAAATTTGAAGTACTTTTAGAAATTAACGAAATTTATAAAGTACTACAGTGTATTATGGATCCATTTATTGGGCATAAACCAAGTATTATTTTAAATATTTATATTGAAACTAAACAGATTTTTATCGAATTAATTACTATAAGTATTCTATTTTCTATCGCATTCGAGCATAATACTACGTATGAAAAACGAATATGAAAGAACTTACAATTTCTTAAAACGGATGTACTCGTAAATAACAATATTATGAATATTTTTAAATATATTAAATCAATTATCAGCTTTCTAAGAAAATATACCCATAATTGTTTTTCTTTTTTTTTGTTTATTTAAATACTATATCTGAAATGCTTTTATTGTATTATAATGAGCTCTGTGCAAGAGGGGATGTTATTAATTTCCTATTTTTCAAAGAATAATGTTAAATAACATTATCAGTATCAGATGTATAATTTGCATATTTTGAATTATAGTATAAATTGGATTAACTTAAAGATAAAATATTTCAATCAATTAAACATGAGAAAATGTAATATTTTATATAGCATTTAAAAATTAAATTCAGTTAATATTTTATGAGATTAATATATGGTATGAATCAATTCATTATTCTTGCACTTCAAAAAGTCCGAAACTGAGTGTAAAAAAAAAAAATCAAAAAGCTTTTTTAGTATCTACACATACTCAACAAAAAAAAAAATATTTCAGAGGAATACATCTACATTTTCCAACGATTACGTAAATTGTAAAAAAAAGTAATAAGTAAGAAAAAAAAAATTACATGTAGCAGTATTTATTTAATTAAAATATTTCTATAAAGGCGCAATATTTGTATTGAATATTCGTCGAATAAATACACTTAAATGTTATGTTATATCAAAAGGATAAAAGGAAATATTTGAATCAAATAAATAAATAATTTGGATAAATAAATACGTTATTGTATTGTTCAGCAGTATTCTATTTAAAAAAAACTTTTCATCAATTTGATAAGAGTAAATGTTTAAAAGAAAATTTTTCAATACGTACATAAACTTTAAATAATTCGTACATTATATTATAATATAGCAGGTACAATGGTTAGATGTGTAGGTTTTCTTTCTAATTCGGTAACCGTTTTTAAGTATACACATTTTTTCCTTGCACGCACACACACTCGGTTACCCTCGTTGGCTGACCTAGCAAAACGGAAATCTCGTTATAAAATGAAAAAAAAAAAAGAAAAACATGTAAAAAGAGAGCGAGAACGGGTGTGCAAGGGTGAAATAAAGAAGAAGTGTGACGAAGAGCAGAGAGAGGACGGAAGGGAGAGAAAAGGAAAAAATGCGCTTCTCATAGTATATTCAGCACGGTGACGTAAAAAGCTTTTAGTTCCCGGGGCCCCGTTAACCGTTTTGCCGGACTCATTTACCCTCATTTCGAACAGTGGTAGTGGCGGCGGGGGGTAAAGAAAACGAGGAACCTTTTTAAAAATGAAGGGATTTACTGGATACGAGCTCTGGAAGGCATACAGCCATATAATCGAGAGAAATGGTCTGGTTGCTCTCCCGCACTGACTTCTTAATGGAACCAGCTTAGTCTTGTTGGCTAACACACACCCCGCCACCAACCCTCAACCTATGTTCACCTCACCCTCCACACGTAGTGGGTGATGTAACGGCGGTAGTGGGGCGACGAGCAGAAGAAAAACCTTCACCTCCGCGTATGTGAAAGTGTGTGCGTGTTATGTTTATTGCATATATGCCTCCGGGACCGACGGCCATTAACTTTTGTCATTTTCCCTTCTTATATTTTTTTTTACATTTATTTTTCCTTTTTTTTTTGGCTATTTTTTCATGTTCTTTCTCTCTCTCTCTCTTTACTAAACCCGTTTTATCGTAATCTCTCATACACTTACTATTTCTATCTCTCTCTCTCTTTCTCTCTCTCTCTGTCGTGTGTGTATGTTCATTTATATACCACGTGCAGGACTTTCCTCTTCACTGGGTGTCTCAAAACGGATTACACGTTTGTCTTTTTTTTCGTCGTCGTCACCGTCTCTGCATTCATACAGCAACTACTATACACTATATTATATACTCCTGCGCCAGTTACTATACATATACGAGTATATACACACATGCTTGTACGACCACTATCATGTACTATTACTGCACTATCAACTCCTTTTACGGTAAACACCCACGTGATATAACACTACACGAGATTATATACACATCGTTTACGACACATATCTGTGATGTCGACACATCCCCTAATTCTCAAACCAAAAATAAAAAAAAACGGGAACATTCGACATACCGTGTTCGACGCATATGTAACCCGTATGTACGGCATACTCGTTTTACTGCCTTTGTATATGTTCTTGAAAAATAACTTCTGCTAAGGATATACTATTATATTCACCGTCCGAAATTTTAACTCCAACTTTGAACCCGCCAGTAGACGATAATATTTTTTGATCGTTGATGATATTTATAACACATTATACTTTAACAAAAGGTTACTTTACAAAACAAAGCCATCTAACACAATAACTCGTATTATTAAAATTAACAATATTATTAGTATATATGTTGTAGTAATATTTTGTTAAAAATGATTTATAAAATCTTCATAGCACATTATGTTTAGTCTATTCGGAGACTAATCTACCATAGATTATTATTTAAGTTGATTGGCATACAATTTTAATTAGGAAACTCGGAGCAGTTATTTAGAATGATAAAGTATCGACACATAATTATAATTGATCGTATAAATATTATATCGATTAAATAATGCATACATAAGCGGTTTAGGAAATAATCGTTTTCGAAACGTAAAAATTACTATCGAATCGCACATGGGGTTAAAAAGGAAAAAAAACGAAAACAAATACTATATATATATATATATATATATATGAAGTAGTTTTCGTATAAGAGTAGTTTTGGGAATTGATGGGAAAGCAAACAAACGAATTTTGTCGTATTTTTTCAGCGTTCACACACACAGACACACGCGTGTATATCGCAAACGTTTAAACGATTGGCTAAATTGGGTTTGTTCACGATTAGCGAGCACAAAAAAATACTGCGTGCGGTTACGTGTGCACCGCCACTCAGTTCTCCTCTGTCTGCCTGCCGTCGTCGCTTCTGTCGTCGTCGTCGTCGTCCATCTATATGTTACGGTGCGGGCGAGCGATCGATATGGATTCGTCGGGAAACGGTTTAAATTCTCCGCACTCGTATAGCCAATAAATCCCCCACGCCTAATACACGTCCTATGCATGGTATCTGATAAAGTATATAGTCGGTACAGAAAATAAGAGAGAGAGAGAGAGAGAGAGAGAGAGTGAGAGAAAGAAAGAGTGAGAAAGAATGAGGAAGGGAGAGAGAGTGAACGTAAGAGGAGGAAGGAGAGGAGAATACGCAAAGAAACGCGAAAAAACCGAAGGGATCCTGTTAAAAAAAAGTCCTCGGGGAGCCGTCGGAATCGGTTGATTGTCCTGCACCTCCGGCCCTAGACCGTATCTAATCCCTTGCCGCCGGCCGACCGGTCGGCTCGGAGGAGGAGCAGACACGACTACGACGGTTTTCGGTACAAGTGTTGTGTATGTATACATACATATATATGTACAGTCCACGTCTAAAATCGGCCCCTTCGATCTGCCTGCGCTACAGCTTCTGCCACCACTACCACCACCACCACCACCACCACCACTGGCCCTTCGGTTTATTTTCACCATTGGTCACGTAAATAGTTAATGGTTCGGAAAAATAAAGGCGACAAAGAAAACAACACATTTGTTCTCGTGCCGGACGCGTGGAGGAGAGAAAAAAGACTATTGTTGTTGACCCGACTGCTGTCGCGGTTTTCCACCACTTGTTTTGCTTCTCTTCCCCACTCACCCTTGTCTATCCCCCCCTCACACCATCTGACTTCCTATATATATATAAATACGTTGTACTTTCCCAACTCGTCTCTGTTCTTGTACACAAACTTAATGAGAAAATGTACAGAAGGACATAACACACATATACACACACATATGTGTAGTATAGTAACGAATAGGTTTTTTATCCTACAAATCGTTTTGCTATTGATTTTCCTTCCGATTTCCAACAAATAATACGTATGTAATAATGCCCCACGTTTACAACGCCGTTTACCTCTCCCCGGCAATGAATTTATGGGAAGGGTATATGGTTGACCGCAATTTAAACCATTTTGATCGCGTAAAACCGATTAGATGTGTCCAAGGTGATTCGTCTGCTATTATTGCATGTATGTATAATACTTGTATATAAAGCTCCGTGCAGTTATGATATCGTATCGCCGCAGGTTTCATTCGTTTTCATATTTACGGGTTCCTCCTCCCTGTGCGATAGTTGCCATCAGGGAGAAGCTGTAAATTAAGTTATAAGCCCCGCGTGCACGCACACGCACACATTCTCTCACGTACACCAACACACACTCTCTCACGTATGTATATATAAATAAGTGGTAGTACGTATGCAAAACGTGTGTGCACCTGTGGTCCGCGTTCGCGCGGCGCCCTTACATTGACACCCTTCGTGGTTGTGTTCGTCCGAATTTCTATTGTGTATATGAAACCACCGGGGGCCCACGAAAAACAATGACTGAGTGAGACCAAGTCCCTACACATAAATATAATTTATATGTACAGGTATACGTGTATGAATAAACCCCATCGAAACTTCCATGATCGATAACGACGCAGTGGAAACGTTTCCCTCGAGTCCAACACCCGTTCGGTATTTGTTTTTTTTTCTACGCTGATAACTCGCAACAAAAAATTTGTCAAAAAACGAAAACCTATTATTACATGGTTCAATTTTTTATATACATTTTTTGTTTTCGATCAACTTTTCTATTATTGTAACGCCGTGTTTCACGTCGTAAACGAAGCGTTTCGTCGGAGTAATATTTTATATTTACGCTAGCAATTCATTTATTTACATAACATACATCTATAAGCACGTGTGTATTCGTCGTCCGTTATTTGAGTGTCGCGAATCGTTCAATGAATTTCGCGAACGTTTCACGTGGGATCGATACAATTGACGCGCGCAGAAAATAATATACAAAATACATATGCATGTGATAGCTCTGCGCGTCGCGAGGTACGTCGGTACTTCAAAGGCTTATGAAACTGTACTCTGAACGCTATCGTTCAAAGAAAATGAAAAACCAAACGAACCGTTGATTTCGGGTTTCCAGTTTTCCGTGAATATTAAAATCAATACAGCGCGTGTGACTTCACTCCCCCCCACCATTCCCCGTGTACGTATGTGTGAGTGTATGCGTACGTATAGAATCATTTCAACCGAAAGACGCTCAAGAATGTTTATTTTTATCAAACCACGGAAATTCGAAATTATATTTTTGCCCTACATGACGGATACGATCACATACACCGTAATAAGTTGTGATCGCCTTAAATTCGGTCTGCAAGTATTTTTTTTTTTCCAAAACCGTTTTAAATTGAAAACAATGTACACGATAACATAAATAAATAGTACGCGCATAAATAATCATTAGCATATTTATTGAATTACACTTCCTCTGGACGATACGGAAAATATGAGATACACAAACAGGAATAACTGGCTATTTTTAAAATTTCTTAAATCGATCCAAAAGCTTAATGTATATTAGTTCTATTCGATTGAAACTTAATTGAAATGAACAAAATGTGCATGTGTCCGGACGGTATGTAAGACAAAATTAATCAAACTGGTTTTAATTAACTAAACTGTGATTAATTGAACTAATTACGATTCATCGGTTATACGTATATGGGTACATGGACATATACGTCCGGGTGGAGTAAGAAAATAATAAAAAGTCATTTGAGGGATAAACGTTCTCGAAGGACGCACGATCGTAATTTTGACGGGTAAAATTGCGTAGGCTACGCGGTAAATTATTTCCGGTCGAAGAGTTCGCTGGCAGTTGCGTGACGATGCATCGGCCGGAATGTTGGGGTGAAATTATAAAAATATTCTCCAGCGTTTGCGCGGACGACGGTCAAGAGGAGTCGTAAGCATCTGATTCCCGGATGGGTTTCAGAGCCATAAATACTTCAGACAGCTTGTGTTTTAGTGTTTTTGTCCACCCTGCGTTCGGATCCGACTACGGATCATGTGAGGAGAGGGAGAAACTTATTTCGTGTTGTTCATAGATCTCGGATTCTACAATGATTATCACGGTAAAACGCCAGTCGGACAGGGATGGGTGGCGTGGGTGGGGGGGGTAGAAGCTAAGTCTTTACTGCTGAGATTGCCCGAGTAAGACGGTTAGCGGTCACGTTAAGTTCGTCGGTGCACTCGCGAAAAAAAAAATTTCGCAGTGGACACGCACCGGGACGGTCACGACGGGACAACAGCGACTCCAACCCTCACAACGAGAATAGCAGCACTTGCGGAGAGCAGCAAAAGGAGTGACTTCCGTTGCGGGTACGATTTACCGGCTACACGTTTTACGTACAATGTACGCGGCTCGCGCTCTCTCGCGTCGTCGCGAACACTGGCGCCCGTAGAGGCCGGGCAGACGAAAAGCGCAAGTGCGGCGGTACACACGCCCTCCGCGCCGTCAATTATTCGCCGTTATTCTTTTTCGTTATCGCGTTGCACATTGTCTTTCTCTCTTTCTCTCTCCGTCTCTCTCGTCGTCCTTCGTCCTTCTACCCTCGTAGCGCCTGCTGAACAACAACAATTATTACGAAACGCGCGACCAGCCCCTTTGCCGCTTCTCTTTCGCTCTCTATCACACACACACACACACGCGCGCGCGCGTTAACACTGGTTTTCTTTCATCGTCCGCGCGTTCTTTACATTATTTTCTTCTTCTTCTTCTTCTTCTTCTCCTTCTTCGTTTCTTTTATTTTCAAGCCGCGCGCGCAACGTGAATAATAATTACAATTCACCTCCCTCCACCTCCTCCTGTCCGACCGCTCTCGCCCCGAAAAAGGAAAAAATAAAGAAAAAAGAAAACCCGAGCCCGTACGGCATAATCATTATATATGTATGTGCGAGCTCGCGCGCGCCGGTGTGTGCGCGCAGAAGGGTCGCCTTCGTCGTCGCGGGGGCGCAGCTGTGGCAAAGGTATAAAAGAAATAACAAGGGTGGAGCCTACAGCAGTTTTTACTGCAGTAGAAAGCCTGAATAGATATAATGATTGGAAATAATTTTAATTTCATCGATAGCCCGGCGAAAAAGTTTTATTTTGTTTTCTTAACGCCCGCCGCAAAAAGTTCTCGACTGAACAATAGCCGGATATCTATATACTCGTATAATACACGAGCTTTTTTCACCACCCACTTGGTCTTCTCTTCGCCGCACTTGTTCCCCTCATCCCCTCTCCCTCTTTCTCACCTATTCCACTCTTGATGTATATATATATATATATACACGTATTGTGTGAGTTATTGCACACGCCCATTATATTATTAAATAAATATACATGTATATATATATATATATATATATATATATATGTACACGATGATTTTGCTTTCGAGACCCCATTAATAATTTACCATTGATAAGTAAAATAATAACGATAAAAACTATTCCGAATTGATTATATATTTGAGGTATGCAATTATATTATCGCGTTTTTAGTTCACCTGAGTCTTTTCGAGTTCTATGGATTATTTATTTTGCTTATAAGTTTATTGCGTACATAACATGTATAAATGATTATCATATACCTCATATTACTGCCGTATTTCGTTATATTAATATTAGTCCAAGATTTTTGATGTACCGGTAAATTAATATATATTATATTAAATTAATTGAGTTATGACGATTTGTTATTATTCAAAATTACTTTTTTACTTGAAATTTTACGTTTAGGAAGTATAAGTTAGTTTATATCTATGTAAAAGATATATAACGGTGTGTAAAAATAATAACATTGTATTTGAAAGGATATAACGATATAAAGTGTTTAAAATGTTTAGAACCCCTAAAACTATATTAGTACTGAGGGAATATATTTTAATATTAAGAGCTACAATTGATGATGGATCTAATTTTATAATTAATATATTATATTCATTAATTTTATTCGTTAACTAGATAAAAAATTGTTTTTTATCATTAATTTCCAATACCAATTTCTTAGATTAATTTAATTTAATTTCAATTGATTGAGTTAAAATTTAAATACTATTTCATTGCGGTAAACATATTAGAACTTTTAAAATAATGAAATATATTTATAAAATATGAATTATAATCCCGGTGTGTGAATTTAATAGGCACTTTAATATTTATTTAACAAAGTGGTGAATTATTGCCTAAAAACTATATTACACGATATTTTATTTATAATATAAGTGACTAGTAATGTTAATTAAAATTGAACAGACATTTTATAATTAGAAAAGTTGTTTTTTTAGTTTTAATTTTAATTTTAATCTTTGTTACTTTTCGTTTGCAGTAATAGATACCTAATGAATAAAACGACTAAAAGAGTTATTTTATATAAATTGCTATAATACGTTTATATTATAGTTCCAAAAATGGTTATCCAAAAAGGCTCATAAACACATACTATGCACCTTAAAAGCTCACACACTTAGGAGCTGCATGAAATAATTACTATATATATATATATACATATATACGTATTCGCAAATATTTATAAAACAAATCTCGACATGAAAATTATACTAAAGAATACAGGTTATCTACAAATTCATACAACATGTGTAATAAGAATCATATTATTTGTTATGAAATGCGATGTAGAGTGATCAAAATATATATAAATCTGTTTGTGCGATGCAAATTACTTTTCCGAACATTTTACATAAATAATATTAAGTCAATATGGAGCACGTGAACTTTAAAAGGAATATAGTTATATTCACATCACGCAAGTAAATTTAAGCGAAATTTGTGACATTCTTATGGGTAAACGATAAATTATTGTGTATTTTGGATTTTATTAATGTTGCGTGAACAGAAAGACATTTGTACAATAAATAGATATAAAGCGATTACAAAGTATCTGTAGAATTGTATTTAAATTAGCCAAGTCGATTAACTTGTCGTAACATATATACGTATACACGTATATTCGTTACAACCTACGGTGACAACTCACTTATGCTCGCTCACGCTAAAATAAATATGAAAGTAACATTTTAATAAAACGAATTCTGATTTGAAAAAAAATAAATAAATTGTTTTTCGCGTAAAACTTTTAACATTGTTTTCAATAGTAAAATCACAATAATTCTCATTGATTATACTTAATATAACAGTTCTTGATTATAAATAAAATTCTCTTGCTAACTTAGTTCACAACATTTAAGCTTGCCGATCATCAGTCGTAAAAAAAGATAATTCACGATGTTCTAAAAAACTAAGCGATTAAAGATGTATAGCTGATACAACATAGTGCACGCAGATACCACACGGCCGGCAAGTGGCGCTGCCAATCGGAAGCTGTTACTGGGCAACAATACTATTCGGTGTAAATAAACGAAACGGATTTGAAAAGAGAAAAGAAAAGAATGAGGAAACTCGACAATTTGCCCCACGTACACTCGCTGGTCTCACCCCTTCAGTGAAATAATAATAGTTGGCGTAGATTTCCCTTGGTTTTTCCTCCGAATATAATACACATTATGTATACATATATATATGGTCCGTCCACCCGGTATATATACATAGTTTAATTAAACCGAACCCGTCTATTGTGTAAAACCGGAAAAGGACCCATTATAATACGGACGAGCAAGTCCTTTTTTAAAGTAAAAAAAAAAAAAAAAAAGAATAATAAAAAGAATGAATTATCGAAGAGGAAAAAAAGTTAAATATTCTTATATGGGTTGTGGGACGAGAAAAGAAATGATGTTCGGCGAAACGAAAAATTGTATGGTCCGCTGACAGCGAAGAATACGCAAAATGCAAATGAATGAAAAGTACGAAGAATTGATTTAGTTTTTTTTCCATTAAATTAATATTAAATAAGGTATTATACGTTTGTCGTATAGTAAAATTATAAATTAATCCAATAATAAACTAAAACAACAGTGTAATCCCACGTGACAACGTTCACGTAATTTGGAATAAAACATTTTAAAATTGAAATCCAACCTAAATATCTAATTAATAACTTGTGTTTATGTACCACGAATAATGACTTTAAGAGTCTATGACTCATTAAATGATGGCTATTTGTGTTTAATGTATTCTCCAAAAAATAATATTTAATTAATAATAATAATATTTATAAATATATTTTTTATTTTTTATAATATATATTTAATAATACTTAATATTATTTAAAAATAATATTTATATTTAGATAACAGTAACTGTCCGTAAAATATAATCCGACTCAAACGTTTGACATTTTCTCGATTCGTCTTAATTCGCACAACATTTTAACTGGATTTGCTTAGTATGGTATGAATACGGTTACGAATTATAAAATGTATTAGATAATCATAATAAACATGAATTTACAATATTTCAACAGCACTGGCTGGATATGGTGTATTATATTTATGGACGACCGCGAAAAATCTTTTAAAAGATTTTCAGCAAATTTATCGAGTGGTGTGTTCCAAATGCTTGTTTATGTCAACACCCAAAGGTCTAATAGCCGATTGTAAGGGTCAAAAAGTGGTCGATAAGTAAGCTTGAATGAAATGTTCGGAATATGTTCGATCGCTGTCGAACAGAAATCAAAACGCCATTGTACAAAGTATTACACGAAAAAATGTATCAATTTTGTACCAATCTTATCGAATTAACATAAACGTAGAAAATCACTAGTATTGTATGACGATGAAACACTACACCTATGATATAATTATTACCTGTATATTAATCGTTAACTAATTAGTTTACAATACGAACATGAAACGTTCACACCAATTATATAAATTTATTATCAGAAAACGAGCCGTGTTGTAACTCTAAAAAAAAAAAGATTATCTAAATCATGTAATCAATGTAATCTTAAACATATAGGCCCATTTCACACTCGACGGGTTCGTTCTTACGAATTTTTTTCGAACGTCCGTTGTTTACACATACGACGGTATTTTTCTCTTGGGTCGTTTACGTTTGGTTATATTTTACTTTTAAACCTTTAATTCAACATGAATCGAAATCGCACCGTTACCATATGTCTTTTGCATCGTCGTTTGCGATTACGTAGAAAACGACGTTACATTTGTATTTACCGGGTACAACCAATCAATGTGCACCTCTTCCAAAACATTTTAGATTCCGTTTCTATCTATGTAAATATCTCGAGACTTATGCCATAAGATACGTCTGCAATCCACAACAGATATTAAAATTTAAGTGTCAATATCCATGTATTTTTATCACATAAAGCAGTGTTGGGAAAGTTCCTTTCGAAAAGAAACTTGTTTCTATTACTGACTCTTGTTATTAAAAAGGAACTCGTTCTCGTTCCTCGTTCCAGTAGAAAAAAAAGGAGAGCGTTCCCATTCCTTTACATTTTTTTTATACGACTTTAGCTATTGTTGTCAATGGTATTTTTTTGTGGATAACTTATTAACCAGTAATAATCGACTAATTTTTTTTTCAGTACCTTTTCTGACGAGTAATTCATTGAACCCAGATTCAACATTGAAGTTTAGATTCTCTATCATCGACCCGCCGCCTAAAGGTGTCCACCCCTTGGTAACACCGCTTATATCACAGTTTTATAACCGTGGCTTGTATTATCATATTATTTCTTGTACGCTGTACGCTAATCTCGAACTAATTAAAATAAAATATTAAACATAGCCACCATACATTTTAGGTTCGTGGAAATTTATTAGTGACTGACGAAGTGATACCAAGTTACCAACACTAAATAATATTATATTTTAGAAAATATTATTAATAAAAAATGTTTTTTTAACGAACATTTTCGTTCGAGTTCCTCATAAATAGGTGAACTGTTGCCCGTTCATCGTTGAAATATTAGAAATATAACGCGTTCCGAGTTTCGTTCCCATTAAAAAAACGTGTTTCAGGGACACGTTCCTTTCACACGCTGACGGAAGGTGACAACGAGCAGCTTTAACAACCGACGGTAGCAAGGGTGTATTTTAGGGGGGGAAAGGGCGATTATCCCTCCTGAATCCGTATTTTAGGAATCGGTTATATGTGAGATAGGTACACATTTCAAATTTTTTTTATATGGATCATTTTATAACGAAATAAAAGTACGCTTGGCTGTGAATACTGAATTGTGCTTTTTGTCGGGTCCATACTTAGAGAAAAATCAAATTATAAGCCAAACTTTCAAAACACAGACAGGTGTTAGATTAGAACTGCACAAAAGTCGATTCTAAATAGATCCGGTATTAGATTGAAAAAAAAAAAAACCACAAATATTACATAGGCGTACGCAGGGGGTATGCAGGGTATGCAACTCCATATCCTAAACATAGAGCCTTCTTTCTAAAATTACAAAAAATAAATAAAAATTATGAAATATTTGGTCTTATTTATATTATGTGATTTTTTATTACATTATGATTTTTATTATATTTTTATATTCAGTCCCAGACAGTTAAATTTATTTTTGAAACACAAATTATGTGCTATAATTACGATTTAATGTATTAATGAAATTAAGAAATACAATAATTCAAGCGAGATTATATAGCTATCAACTACAGAACAAGAAATGGCTATAAATTAAAATCCCGAAAACATTATTGGTGATATTAAGAACTCAACTGTACGCAGAATCCTTTTATGATTAATTTTGATTATTTATCAAATTTATTTTGTTTTTAATTTAAGTATATAATTACGTTTTTATTTATTTACCCTATTTAAACGTATTACTTAAACCATTTTAAGTGTTATGTATTTAATTTTTATTTTTGTAATTTATTTTAATTATGAAGACAGTTATAACTATTATAAAATGGCTATTCAGTCATTT
Organism: Sipha flava; assembly: GCF_003268045.1. Classification (NCBI taxonomy): domain Eukaryota; kingdom Metazoa; phylum Arthropoda; class Insecta; order Hemiptera; family Aphididae; genus Sipha; species Sipha flava. The sequence continues at coordinate 1,431,893 of NW_020273018.1, forward strand.
TTTAAAAAAAAAAAAAAGTTAAAATTTTAAATGAAATAGTTATTAAGACCAGAATTTCGAACGCTTAATTTGACTTTCAGTTTTAGGGGAAGGGGGTTAGGCAGTGGAAGCCTTTTGCATACCCTGAAAAAGAGGTCTGCGCACGCCTATGAAATATCAAGGATTCACCAGATTTAAATATTACCAAAAATTTTACTTGTAAATTTTGATCATTAATTAAAGAATAATTTTAAGTCACCTCCCCCCAGAAGTAAGTCTAAATACGCCCCTAGATGGCAGACGAATAAAAATCGTCTTTTGTGAAAACTTGCACTAATTCACGTAGGCTACTAACAAGACAGCGACGTACTTTTAGTCGTTGTATCACGGCTGTGTCACGGCGACCGTACGGAAAAAATCAGTTCACCGTCCTGTGTGGAAGCTTAATTACTTTTAATTAAAATCCGTGCGATTAAAACGAAACCGTCGAGGGTGAAACGGGCCTATGGTGAATTGTACATGTTAATCACGTAAATCATTACACAAGTTATCTATTATTACGATTATATAAGATTCGTATAGAAACAGTTTTGTCTAATTAATGTCAATTATTTGTATGCGCGACTGAATTATTATTTCATTACAAAACAAGGTATTTTTATTTCTTTTCCAGAACTAATCGTCGAGTGCATTTTGTTATAAAAGAATCACAAGAGTCAAGAAATTGCTACAATTGAATACATTCCAGTCATCGGTATAAGATCAATTCAAATGAAGTCAACACGTATTTATTTTATATTTAAGTAAACAGAATTGTATATTTTTTTGTAATTATACTGTAGAACTATATTTATTATTAATCCGAGTTGGGGTTAGAATGTTTTTTTTTCATCTTATTTATTTTAAATGCGAAGAATTTTATGGATCAATCAGTGTTGCAATAAATTAATACAAAACGTTTTACGTTATTAAAGTTAATTTTTATTTATTAAACATTTTTTAACTTTTAATTGTATAACCAATCAAATCCGAATAATGTTTGGTGTAAAACGAAATCAAATGGATCACTATGGTTCAATAGAGTACGGGATTCTCATTTAAAATATGCAACATTTCTGATATTATTTTAGGAAACAGAATTATATAATAAGTTACTCACTGAAGAGATGATAATTTTTAATCGTTATGTGCTATACTCCCTTACGCTACATAATTAATAATATATGTTTATTAATCATGTTTTATTATTTGAGTATATTATTCTCAGTCCGATGGTCAATAGTTGGTTTCGCTTGTTGATAATAGCAACGCCCGTTAAAAGTTCATTTGTATGTAACTTATGTAATACTGGTCAAAGATCATCATCACAACTAATGGTAAACATAATAATCTTCCCTCTGTGAATGTTTTTCGATTTCGGTAACGCTTTTTAAATAAAAATTATACATAATATATATAATAGCATTTTTTACACATACTTTAATTATTTAAGTGGAATAGATCCTCTAGTTCATAATGGACTTTAGTCCCTGAAACCTGAATATCTTCATGAACTTAATGTGATTATACGATAAGTACAAATTAATATTTCAAGTGTGTCGAGCTTTACGATAATGAAGCAAGTAAAATCAATTAAGATTAATTAAGTGTCTTAGGTAACGCGTGACCGGCATGACGGTCCCGCAAATAGTGAGTGCATATCATAATTACAAGTGTTAAGTCGCAAAAAACCATATGCGCACGTGGGAGGATTTATTTTCCAACCGTTTCCGCGGTGAGGGGGTGGTTCTAGACCAGTTTCAAATTCATATCACCTACCATAAAGATTGTCGTCACAACATTATTCGTAGACGAGAGACTATAGGAGCGGAGATGGATATCAATGTATGAATTACGTGTGAGAACATTGTGAAAAAAAAGAAAAATACGCATTGCACCGTTGGCGTAGGCGCTGATCAACACCCAACGGGTCACACGGCAAAAGTAATGTATTTTTTGGATTTTTTTTTTTTTTGTTGGCAAAGTAAGGAAGGAAAAAAGGAAAATAGTAATAGTAATAATAATAATAATAAATATAATACATTCACACACGGTGCGCGGTTCGACGGTCGGTTCGGCGAAAGGTGGCGGTGAGGTGGTGTTCGATGTGAAGGTAGGAGGACAGGGTTAGACGATATTCGTTGTTTTCCTTATATTTATTTTTTTCAATATTTTTATTATCATTGTGCGTATTATTATGCGAGTTTGCGCACGCGCCTCCATCACCGTCACACACACGCGCACGGTATTCGATCCACGTATTTTCACCGCCACGTCCGACGCCGGTCGTATGCGGTGCACGGAGGACGTGCGGAGAAACATACTATATCCTATTATACCGCACACGGGCAGGAGAAGAACGAGAAGAAGTGGAATAAGAAGAAGGAGAGGAAATTAAATTATATCAACGGGTTTTTCTCTGTCGCACACTGTAGTACACACGCCATAGCCGTCGTGGTGTAGTCGTCCACGCGCACGTCCCCCGGGGAAAACGTACGAGAAATGAACGCGCGCGCCCGCGTTATAATAATAATAATAATAATAATAACAGTGCGACGTGTGGTGGTCGATCGGAGGGACGACGGGGTGCGAAGGAGTAGGAGGAGAAACACACGAGATAAATATATACGTGTGCGAGTGTTCTGGGATCGGCCATGTTGGATTAGGTTTCACCGTGACCCATGAATATGCCGACTATCCGTCTCTCCGTATCCACACCGCCGCTGCCGCCGCCGCCCGTTAAGTTTGCACGACGACTTCGGCACCGCTCGAGTAACGGACCGACGGTATTATCGTCCTGCTCTTCTGTTCCGATTGTTTTCGTTATTTTTTTTCCTCCTTCCTTTCTTAATCCACTGCGCTTGCTAACTCACCGCTGTTGTCCGCGCAAGAGATCTACGATCCCACGCGCACACGTAACATTACGAATCGATCGGCAACGCACGATATATAAAAACGAATTTGTTTGGACTCCGACAGAAAACATTTTGAAATAGGACACTGCGCGCAACACAATTATCCGAAACAAAGTGTGTTTCGCGTACAGGTTTTCCGCAATTCCGTTGTTTGTGACTGTTCGTTTTTTGAACAGTATCGCAAAAAGATTAATTTTTCGCCCGAGCTTAACCAACGAGGACGGCTGCGGGTCGTGTGAAAATAGCTGCCGGCCATTGCTTTATACCAGCGGTCCCCACTACGCGGCCCTTTAACAAATTTAATGCGGCCCGCGCTAAAATTAAATTGTACATTTTAAAATCCAAAATTCTATAAACAGTGAATAAAATGAACATTGCTTTTTATCTTATTATTTTTATTTATTTTATCTTTCTATTTTAAACTTGTATTGAATTACCAGTTGGACAGATAACCAGCTACCTACCTAAGATTATAGGTTTATTAAATTTCTACCGCGTAGTCTTGTATGAACAGTTCATCGATATTATCGCTTATTGTCCGTATTTTATCACGTACATTTTAATTCTCTATCATGGTGAAACGTAAAATCAAAGATGAACACAAAATATTTCAAGACAGTTGGGAGATTGAATTTTTCTGTACTCGTTTTTCTGGTAAGAAACACCATGATTTATGTTTAATTTCTCGTAAACCCATAAATATTCCATAGCGTTATAATATTAATCGTCATTACACAACTCACTATATTGAATTTTTTAAAAATTATCCCCACCTATATAAAATGAGAGAAGAAAAACTAGTTGAATTAAAAAAAGGAATTTTTCTGAAAAACAATCAATGTTACGCAATGCCAAAACTAGAGTGTCAAAGACCCAGGTGCAGACAAATGTACATGCGCCCCTCTTTCTTGAATTACATAAAAAAGTCGGATTGATTTCACACTATGGGAATTTTTACTCCTTAGATCGGACAATATTTATGAATGTATTAAATTTTAAAGAACCCATAAATAATTTTCTCACTAAAACAATTCTGTGTAAAGCTTCAACTTAGTAGGTATACAAGACTACAATTGTATATTGGGGAGATTTTATTTATAAAAAAACTTGTAGAATAAACTACAAAGATAGATATAATATATAATATGAATATATGATTATGGATTTTATAAATAAGATTTACAACAAAATATAAAAGTATATGTATTAAAGTAATCTATTTATGTCTCTCTAGGCTTAGTATTTTTCCCAATATTTAGATAAACAATTCCAAATAAAATAGACCAGACTTTTATATTTTGTTATATAAAATTAAATACAAGATAATAATACAATAATTATGAATTAAATTAAATCAAATTAAAAAAAAAATTGTCGGCTATCTGTTATGAGCCATTTGGCCCTGTGAGCCCTGGTGCTGTGCACCGTCTGCACCTATGATTTTTACGGCACTGATGTTACAGTTCAATATAAAATGAACTTGCAACAAAGGCATCGTATGAAGTAACACATATGTTAGCAAAACGCCAAATTAACAAAAAATTTGTATAGAAACAGCTATAAATACTCTGTTTTGTAATTTTTCTAATTTTAAAGAAATATGTGACCAAATTTCCAATTTGCAGTTATCTGATACTACATATGTTCGCAGAATCGAACATCTTGGAAATCAAGTATTCGATTCAGTGATCAACGATTTAATAGATTGCCAATTTTTTTCTTTAGTATTAGATTCATCAGTAGATATAAGTTCTATTTCTCAATTAATACTTTTTGTTAGATTTTGTTCAAAAGATAATATTATTAAAGAAGACTTTTTGAAAGTCATACCGATGAAAAATCAAACTGGTGAACGTAATAATCGTCAAAAACGATTATTTTGACACAATTTCTACATTTTTTGAAAAAAATAAAATAGATGGCAAAATGTAATTCCCTTATGTACAGACGGTTGTACTTCAATGGTTGAAATTAATTCTGGTTTTATTACTCTTATTAAAAATAAAATTGAAAAACCAAAATTAATCAATTTCCTGTCAATATCCCATCAAGAAAATTTATCATCAACATCAAAACAACATTAAATCAAATCAATTAATCAAAAACTAAATTAAGAAATATCAATATCAATCTAATAATTTAAAAAATATATAAATTTAATATACTATGCTAATGATTTGTATTTTGTATAAAATAAACTATGAATTGAAATTTGAAATATAATTATATCATTTTATAATTATTACTACCACGGTATAATATACCTATACCACCTATATCTAAATTATCTATTATTCCAAAAGCTTTTGAAGCAATAATCACTAAGAAGTTATCAAATTTAATCTCTAAAAACATATCTGTCCATCAGCACGGCTTTCTTTCTAAACACTCTATACAAACAAATTTATTATTATTCCAAAATTTCCTTACTAAATCTTTAGAAAAAGGATATCAAGTAGACACCATTTATACGGATTTTCAAAAAGCCTTCGACAAAGTTAATCATACATTATTATACCATAAATTAAAAGCTTTCGGATTTGGAGGCAATTTCCTTAATTGGCTCTACTCTTATCTCACTAATCGTACACAATCAGTAAAAATTTCGTTTTACTATTCAGATGAGTATGCGGTGACTTCAGGTGTTCCTCAGGGCTCTCATCTAGGACCATTACTTTTCTTAATTTTTATAAATGATCTCCCATCGGTCCTTGATACTAACATTAATATTTTGTTGTTCGCAGATGATGCAAAATTATATTTCGATATTAAATCAATTAATGATGCAAATAGTTTACAACTCAATCTTAATAACTTTTTTCAATGGAGTGAACGAAATCTTCTTCCACTAAATATTAATAAATGCCAAGTAATAACTTTCACACGTAATAAAAATCCAATTATATTTCAATATCAAATAAATAACCACTCTTTGGATAGAGTTAATTCTATCAAAGATTTAGGTATCTACTTTGAGAATGATCCATCGTTTAAACTAAATCATAGTAAAATTATAAATAAATCTCTCAAAATGCTTGGTTTTATAAATAGAAATACTAAAGAGTTCAAAAACCCTATTTGTTTAAAAACCCTATATATGTCATTGGTTAGATCTAACCTCGAATTTGGTTCACTTATTTGGTCTCCTAATTACTTAAAATATATAAATGAACTTGATAATGTCCAATATAAATTTTTAAAAAGAATTTCTTATATTACTCATATACACATTACAAGAGACACCGTTAGTATTATTGAAAACTTTTTGAGTCTAGACTCACTTAATATAAGGCGTCAAATAACAGACATTATGTTACTTTATGATATTTTAAACAACCTCATTGACTGCCCAGACCTACTGTTCGAAATAGGGTTTCGCGTCCCTTGCATTAACACAAGGAACTTGGATCTTTTCATAGTTCCGAAATATAATACCAATAGTGGAAATAGTACGTTCTTCTCAAGAGCTTTTGTTCTGGCCAATAAGTTATCATCCAAATTAGATTTTTTTGTACTCTCTCGCAACATATTTAGATTTAAGGCTTTAGAATTATTAAGATCATTATAGTATTAGATTTTGTGATTGTGATGAGATTAATTAATAAGTTTTTACACCACCTTGTTCTTTTACACACATGTTAATACAACAGTTATTAAATCTTGTAAAAAGGGCATTGCCCGTTAAATCATAAAATAAAATAAAATAAAATAAGTCCAAGAAAAACCTTTGTGTCATTAATAGACTTTTTCCTATAATATTCTTTTATAACAAAATATATATTATACATACATAAATATAATTTTTATATTTTTATTTATTATAATTAAAAATGTACGCAGCCCTCAAGTAATTTTCAAAAATTACATTTGGCCCTTTCTAAAATCCTGGTGAGAACCGCTGCTTTATACTATTACTTGCTTCGTCGTACACGTTTTACAATATGTAATAAAAATAAATAATTATTACGGCGTAAACACACTATTGTCACCTAGACAACGTGTTTCAGCGTATAACTTACGAGCGTATTCGTATTATGTCGTTCATATACGTACACTTAGCTCCTATAGTTTTTTTCGACAACTCGCGTCCAACGATATTATACTATAATATACTTTATCGTATTCCCGCAAAAGTGGTGAATGTTTTCTTTTCTTTTTTACGTGCCTTGAAAACTTTTATTTCGCGTATTGACCGTATTTGACCGTATAACCGTCACGTCACATTATGGAAACCACACACAATTGATAAACAAACAAAATATTTTTGGATTTTATTTTCTATGAAACTCCAGTAGTCTTTCAATACAAGTACCTACTTCTAACTACTTAAAATTATGCTCTATGCAAAAATTACATTTATATATCTGTCGTTTTAGTTCTCGGTTATATAGCCGAATCACAGTGCCTAGTGCCTATTTAACGTACTTGGAACGTTATTCGACGGTACCGCATCGACTGTGAATTGTAAAATGTGAAAAATAATTTTATATTTTACATACAAACGTGTCTTTGCGAACGCGTAAAAATTTCCATATTACACGTGTTTGTAAAGCGTTATATATGATGAGGTGCAACCACGTGCATGTTTCAATCCGAATTGTATTAATCATTTAAAATACTTCAAAATATTATTTACTTAAAAAAGAACGCGGTTTTTCGCGGAATGGGGGCAGCGGATTCCTTCATTTCGTCCAATGAATGTTTTTGGTTTTCAAAAACTCTAATTGTGTTAAGCTGCTATTATACGAGTACAATTTATTATTATTTCGAAATCGAATGCAAAAAACGGTTTAAAAAAGTGGTAAATCGGTTATTTTTCATGACGAGAACGAGTAACAGGAACGATTATGCAAAGTTTGTGTTCCGACCCAAATTGGATGAAACGTACGAGATTATGGTTCCAAATAAGTTATTTTCATAATAATGATTTCCCAGAATGTTCTCCTTGAACGCGAATAATAAAATCAAAGAAAAGCGTGTTCCTTTGAACTCGTTCTCTTCAAGCACCCCATAGAATAATACCAATGGTACACAAAGACGTACCTATGTTGTAGAATTCCATAAGTCACTTGCACGCCATTAATTGTCCCGCGAGTGCTTTTATGCGATATGATGTCTATGGGTGTACGAATAAAAACGCAAAACAAGTGTGGCCGCTCCGTGCAGACGTATTTATAGATATCAGTCGTACATGATATTATGGCCGGGACCGTGGTACATGGCGAAGAAAACCTCTCTGACCTCTATGAGACACCGCACACCTATACATGTACATATAAGCGCGTATATGGTAGGTATACGTAAAAGTGGTCTATTTGTGTAATAAAATACATCTTACCGCTGCGGCGAACAGGCGATGGATGAAACCGATTCGCGGGTACGATACTGCACGCACGCGCGTACGATCGTATATAACACGTACTTTTGCTCGTAATATAACCAATGCTAACCGATCAGCCGATCGAAATTTGACCCGTGCAAATAAAATGTATAATAACGCGTATAAACACATTAGGAATCGGTTAATAATAATGTGATGCATGTAAAACGCTCGCAAAACACTGAATACAACACGTCGTGGAGGCTTAAACCATGTACAAATTAGTGTACTTCTGGAGAAATGAGGAAGTTTGCGAAAACTCTCGCTAAAGAAAAAATATATGTATGTGTAGTTCTATTACATTGTTTTCTAAACACGGAATCAACGTTATAAGCCATTAAAGGCCCAGCGGTTAAACATACCATGTTTTAAAATGAATTTCCATAACACGGTAGCCATTTGTACCGAACATCTAGAAACGCGCCTTGTCCGACAATAGCAAGTTGTCGAAAAACCTCATGTATAACCATGCATAGTTTTAGCGTCCGATTTCAGGAATGTGTACGTACAAATGGACATTACAAATGTACACGATGTTTTGAACCTTTGAACTCTTAATGTCATATAATGTTCGTTTTATTTTTTGTCATAAAAATAAATGTCAATATACCTATATATATATATATATATATATTTACTTCGAGGAGAGTTATTTCAAATTTTCTCTTTTTTCCGGTCGATCTCGTACTATTATTACTATTATTATTATTATCCTCGTTCGTTGCAACTCAGAAGATACCTACACCACTCGTGAGCGAGTAATATCGTCTAACCCTTTTGTTTGTGTTTAAGTTGCACGATTGCGCGTGTGCTACAGCGGTGTCCGATGACACCTGGAAGTCGAGACACAATGTATTATATAATAAAATACCGGAATAAATATCGAATACGAATCGGCATCAGTGTTAAGGACCGAAAAAAAAAAAAAAACAATAATAATAATAAAAATTCCGAGAGCCCATTGTGTGCTAATAGAAGACAGAAGCAGAAGCAAACACGCGCTCACGCTCACACGCTAACACGCACACACGCACAAGCAACCTATATAACGTGACACGACTACTCGTGTTGATGTCTGTACGAAAAAAATAATAATAATAAAAGCCAGACCATTGAATATTGGGCTAACTGCTATGTAAATTGACCATGGCCGCCGTAAGACCGACGACGACGAGGCAGACGCGATAAATTTTAATTCAAGACTTCGATTGTGCGACTGCGGGTTAAGACTCCAGCGCTGCCGCACAGACGCCTAAGACAATATATATGCGTATAAAGACGAACAATTTGACTATTTTAATTCGGCCGGATGAATATCGGAAAACGCGTCTACACGTATACACACTTGTATTATTATAATACGCGTACGAAAATACACCGTCTAATAAACAATTGGTAGACCGGCAGAGACACTGGGTGGTGGGGTAGGTTGACTGAGAAAAAAAAAAAACCTGACCTCATCGGATTGTCCGAAAATGCGGCATCAGCCTATACGTAATATACGTGTATATACGTTTGTAAACGTGCTCGAAAGGATGTCTCGAAATCGTAATTAATTTATTGGACCAGCGTTGGTACACCGGGGCTGCAGCTCCGGCAGCGGTAAAATGCTAATAATGGTCCCGTCGGATTTACGATCGTCGAAGGCGGCCCGGGTCGGCGGTAAACCGTTGTACTAAGAATTTCGATGGAAAAAAAAATTATTCGCTACCAGAGAGAAATATAATAATACTATAACATTCGTCCGTACAAACATAATATACCTCTGCAATAACACGTGCCGTTTTTATACGTACACGCGTTTGAATACTTTGATATTCGATAACGTCACCACAGGCGTATAGGTCGTAATATTTAAATATTTATTGCGCCCCAAAACAATTGTACGTACGGTTGTATTTTTAAGCCGAACGGCTTTTAATTAATGTCGGACACGTTCGTCGTTTGTAATTTTCGTACGTAAATTATCATCAGAGTAGAAAATTAAAAAATAATTCAATATATTATCGCTTTCAATGATGTACCCAGGAGTAGTAGGGCTAAAGGTGTTTTCGTCTCTCCTCCACTCGTCGATCGTTTTATGGTATTTATCTTATGTAATAAAAGCCAAAATAAGTACCATGATGTTTTTGAATAAAACTGTTTCGAATACAACGTATTATAAATTATTTGTAAATGCTATTATTACGGTTACGGTTTTATGTGAAGTAGTAACAATGTCCTAATATTAAATGGTATAATATTTGATTGGGACGAACGTGGTGATGAACATTATAATTGTTTAAGACACATTTGGATACCTCCACTTGATTTTACTTTTTCAGGGAACATAAAAGGCTCATAGAAAAGAAATTTCAGCATGAATATTAAGCTATTAGGTTTGCTTTTTTTGGTGGTGGAGTAGGCAATCAAGTAAATTTATACTTACACATTTAGACCTATATAACTTATGTATTTTAATTCACTTGTTAAAATATATTATATTAATTAAACTTAAAACATAATTTCAGAATTTGGGTAAATTAATTACTAGTAAAATATAAGTCCAATAAAATAAAGTTTATTGAAACTAGTTTGTTAAGATATCAAATTCTTATTTATTCTATTTAGCCCCCTCACCTTGTTGAAAAATCTTGGATACGCCACTAATCACATTAATTGGATCGTGAATTTCGTTAAAGACTCATATCTTAACGAAACTAAAAAAAAAAATTATTTTCTTTTGAATTATTTTCTTTATTTTAACAATTAATTCATCGCAATAGAAAATAGATATGAGACCTTACGTTCATAAAATATTGATCTATATGTGTAGATGAAAAAAATGACGCGAAGTTTCTTTTGATAAAAACTCGAGATGGGTCTTTTTCGAAACTCACGATTCAATTATTATTACGAAATTGATTGAAAAAATCGGATGAATCGGAAAAACGTACATAAAAACTCTTATAATATAACGGAACTATCGAAATGCTTTATTATAAATAAATATATTTTTAACAAAAACCCATTATCGTCGCACCTGTAAAAACCTGTAAAAAATATTTATTTCGAATAAATATAAATATATATATATTTATTCGAATTGTTTGGATGATAAATGTTTAAAGTATAGAATGACCCATAAATGGAATGGAGACGTACTTATATAACACTCGTAAAAAAAAAAACTGACGGAGGGAATGAGATTTAATGAATTTTCGTTTGAATTTAATGATCCACATATTAAATCACCGGTCGAAATATAAAATTATATTTTTATGTCATACATTTCATTTGTTGGCCAGACGTTTCTTTTATTTATTAACTAAGAGGTAACGTAGACAGAAAATGAATATAAACATGTGCATATTAAATAATAATCATTGTTTCCATTCGAATGCGTATCAACTGTTTTGATGTTTTACCGAGCCAAAACCGTTTTTGTCAAAAAATTAATCTACTCGAAAACATCGTACGGTAAAGAATACGCTTGAAAACAGTAATGGCATGGTCAGTGTAGAGTCATTCCGTTTTACGAAATGTGTGTGTGTGTGTGTGTGCGCGCAGAAATGTTTAGTTTTCGGCTTTCGTAAATCATTTTAAGATAGTATTATGTGCGCTAACACGTTTATATACGTGTACGCCGTGAATGCGGTGATGGTTCGGATGTCATTTCAAAAGGCCCACGAGAAAGAAAGCACACTATATAATCCATCCTGCAAAATTGTTCATTATCACATTATTCAAAAGTGACGTGATATCTACTACACACAGGGACAGTCTAAATACAGACATAAGAACCTTTTTTCAGCTTATGGTTGATAAGGTAATAAGATTTGGTGTGCCTTTTCTCGATCAATAGTCATCATCATCATATAGCGTTTATTTTTAAGATAATATATTCTACGAGCGAATAATTTCTCTTCGACGTTCGCAGTGGACGTGACTGACGATGTTTACGGTAGATTAATTATTATTCACCGAGTAGGTGGTCGTTGTCAAAATAGTTTAATATTTCTCGTGTTAATGCATTTTTGATTTTATACTGCAGTACGAAACGTTCAAGCGCATTTGTAACTCATTTGTTTTTGCCGAGACTTGTTGCAGATCTTACACGATCAAACTTTGCGAAACTGATCTCCGATAAATTAAACGAATTGAACTTAAAAAATAGCTTAAGTTTTTCCGAAATGGTGCAAGTAAAATATTAGTGCGTTGTATTATTCAAATGCATATTGACGAAGGTCGGTAGATGGCGCCAGCAGTTACTGCTACGGAAAATAATGTTCATTGTTTAGCCTCACAATAATTAATTGGATTTTGGATATTGAAAATATTATAATACATCAATTATAATACAATATTACGTACGTAATTGCAATGGGTGATCGTAACAAAATCGATCCGATCGACCCAAATTGTTTTATTTAAGCATAATTATTTCAACCGAGATAGATATTTTATTGTTGCGGCCGTTCGACGTAAGATTTGTTTTTCGACTACGAGAATAAAAGCTTAATATTGTTTGCGTGGTAAATAAAGAAGTCTATTGCTTATAATTTATTGTCTCACATCTTTGGAATATCAATAGCTAATAAAAACAAAGTCTGAGTTAATAAATTGTCGAGAAAGCTCAAATCCAAAAACTTTATCCATAAATCTACTGCAAATGCTACGGATTATATGAACGGGAAAAACGCATCACGAAATAAATCCCCGCTAAACGAGATCATGTATATTCGAGAACTGCGCAAAAGGTAAATCATTCCCGTAATATTGTTTTTCGCTAAATTCTACGTCCACAACAAAACTGCAGTCGTAACTGCGTATTAACATTGTGCTATGTTCGCGAACTAAACGTATTGCGAAATTTGTGACAAGTGACCGATGACGCACCAGATTTCCGACACGGCCGGACGTTGAAGTTGATACGTAACAACGATGATTGAACATCTTTTTCGGGGTGCTGTTCAAACGTGCCCGACGACCAGGGTCGGCGTTATGGGGAGGCAAAATGGGACATTTGTCCAGAGCCTCACGCTAAAAATTTTAATTGAAAAATATTTTGTACGGAAATCTCATAAAATAAAACGTGAAATGTGTGGATCGTCTGGCGAGTGCGATTTCTAGAGAATCCGTATCATATTCCTTAAATTTAATCAGTCATTACCCGATATCGCGGTCAGTTATCACCGTGTCTGATTACATGTTATCGCCCTTAATTGCGGCCTACAGGCTACAGGTGACCATGTTGTGGATGAAATCAGGGCCATCCTGATGATTTGCGGGGCCTTAAATGTCGAAAATGTCACTATCGCGCGTCAGTTGCATAATGGAACTCAAATATACGCAAATAGTCTTAACAAATATAGTACCTTGCACATATAACTTTGAGTAAGTAAATTAATTATATAATTAACAATTTTACATGAAAATAAAAATTATATGTACATTTTTTTTTACTCATCAATTTAACTTTTTTTTTTATTGTATCTATGAAAGCAAGGCCTGTCCAACTGTGGTGAGAACCCGGGGCGAGGGCCCCACTCTCCCTGCCCTAAGGATGGCCCTGGGTAAAATAAGGTGTGCCCAGGGCGTCGCAAAAGGTAACGCCAGCCCTGCCGACGACGGAAACGGAGCAGCACGCGTTCAGTAACGCAGCGAAGTTAGTGCGAGTACGCCGACGACGCGAACCCTCCCGGGAAATCGGATGTCGTAAACCTTTCATCTCTCGATCCTTAAATATTTAACTAGCGATTTCGTACACCGAATTCTTGCGGCGGTCACGGTTACGCGTTTTTTGTACAAGCGCAAACCGCGGTATAACGACGTAACACGCGCGAATACCACAACCGTTTACTCCGACGGATTTCGATTTTTCGCCGCGATCGAGATGGAAAATATTAATATGCACACGTTTATAACGATGCGTATGACAGGACGAGTACCGCATTAATCCGCGGAAAAGAAATCGGGCCAGACGGCCAAACGCAAAGCCGACCGAACGTGCGCGTACAAACACGTACATCGGAAGCGGAGACTTGTCGCAATCGATTCGCAAATCATTTACTTCCGGCCGGAAGTCACCGCTTTTTCTTTTTTCCGGCCGTTGTTTTTTTTTTCTCTCTCGTTTTTTTCCCTCGCACGTTCGTCCCTGGCCGGTCGTAAACGGTTCGCCGTCGCGGACGAGACGCGAAACGAATAATACCGTTCGCAGTCCTTCGACGGGTAACGAAATCGCGACGCGTGGCCGGTGACGATCACGATCGTTTTCAACGCCGTCGACGCGCGTACATTTTAACGTTATCCCTTTTCCGCCGTCCTAAAAAACTCGTGTACGTAATGTTTTTCACGTTGTAACGGTATTATCATTCTTTACGAAACGGAAAACTATGCGCACGGTGCCCGGCAGGTGCTACACACCGCGGGGGCGGCCCGGGAACAAATCTCCATTGTCGGAATGGGCGGGCGCTAGCATGCGCGCGAAAAAACACCCGACACACTCTCCGGGTCCCCTAATCAATAATATACCCCTTCGCAGATTTCCTTTTATAATTTACGGGAAAAGAAAAAAATAATCATAATCACGCGGAAAATTCAAAAGGAAAGAAAATATTATACGGGGGTGCTCGCGGTTATTTTATTTAATTTTTTTTTCTTCCTTATAAAAGTGTGAATTCGGAAGTCTCCATCGTTTTTTTATTTTTATTTTTTTTTATTTCCGGTAATGGTAGTACAAAACTTTTTTAACGCACCAAATTTACGGTCGGTAACGGAAGTAAGTTTCGTGATGATGACGAACAAGAAGAAGAAGACGAAGAAAATGTAGAAAACGCTCAACGTGTTTTTACTACGACGATATAGGTAATACATATTATATTGCACATGATACGACACTACGAGTATACAAATAACATCCACTTGTAATACTCGACGGGAAGTTTCGCTGAAATTTGATTTTTTTCCATTAAAAAATCGATATCGTATTTTTGCTGCTGATGAAAAAATAGCTTTAAAGGAAACAGAAATATTCGATTATTCTCGTGTTACGAATACGAGTGTATGCATGCGCGTGTAAAACAAACGGCTAAAGTCCACTCGAATGAAATAGGAGGTATACTACGATAATATACATACAATATGTAGTTTGAACAAGACCAGTAGACAGATATGTTTTGTGTTTCGTGGAAAAAAATAATCACGTTCAATTGTTTCGTTCATGGGTACAAGGCGATATAGTAATTTCTGTTATATACGTGTAAAGTGCAATACAGCTGACTCACAAACAACAGTAAAAGTTGTGTTTTGGAAAAACAATTAGGTACAACAGAAATGTACAGTTGAGACTACAACGCATAATAACGACAAACATTTGAACGTCGTTCCATACGCACCAGTGTACTCTTTAAAGTCACTCGAATTCGAATGCGTTGCTCGTGTTGATTCGGATAATGATAAAAAGCAAAACGTGCGTACGCAATGTAGACGTGCAACCGATATGCGTTTGTAAAATACTCGTATATATCTATCGACGAATCGAAAACAAATAAACAATAAAAATACACACGTAATTACACTCGCAAAGTGCGAGTTTATCCGGACGAAATTGATTTCTTTAGACAAACAATACAAGGGGACCGGAGTCGTAAAAATAACTTAGCTTTATATCGTCGTTATGTCTAACTTGTCACTTTCCCTAACCAGTCCTAAATGTTTACAATGAATGCCGTGCAGTACATGGGCATTGAGATTTGGACGGATGTCCCATAAACAAATGTATATAATATTTTACTACGATTCGACGCTAATATTATTATATAATTGCATCTGGGAGTTCGGAAGAGTATGTTTTAAAAGATTTCATCACTGCACACATACTTAAGTCTAATAAATAAATATTAAATAAATTATTAGATTTAATGATGATTTTCACTCGAATAAATGTAGTTAAATAGTTAATGAAAATTCGTGTTTCAAAGTTAACATGGGAAAAAAATAAACTTAATAACTAAAAGGTTTACTTAATTTTTTCCGAGCTAAAAACTGAAATAAAACGGAAATGAAAAAACGAAAACGTTATTGTAATCTGTAGCCATTCGAGTTCAGTGTGTCTTTTGGATCTTTTATTAAGTAAGTATAATACATTATAAATTATATGATAATAATCAAAATAAATAACTTAATGTAATATTATCTTTCTTGCATTCTTAATTTTATGTAAAATAGTGAATTTTGGAATTCCTATATTTTTGTCTTGTTTTTTAATAATGTCGAAAGTATATTAATTTACTTCTTATAAATGTTGGTGTTGCAGAAATTTATTAATTTATAAATTTACTTATGCGTATACTAATATAAATATTAATATTTAATCAATCTTATAATAAATAGATGAAATATAAAAACAATCACCAATTATGATATTATTTACGGTTTTATCGCTTATCGGTGCTAACCTTCGTAATATTTAATTAAAAATTACTTGTTATCTAATCAAGTATTTATGATTAAAATAAACGCGTTTGTGCTCATAATTGCCTACTATTACAAGTTGAATATTGTTTTAAATAATGTATAATTGACTTGCATGTGTAAATATGACATTATACATTTTGCTATTTTTGTTTTTTCGTCTCGGTTTTACAATTTTTTTTTTTTTTTATTTTATCGTAAAGAGACAAAAAAGTATTCACATAAACGTTTTTACCGCCAAACGGCATTTGTTCGATAACGTTATTTTATTCTGCCGCCGTTACCGCCGTTCTTAGAATTGGACACTTCGAAATGGAAACTTGCGATTTCGTTTTCTCGTTGTGTTTTATACACTCGAGACGGAGATGTAAAAACAAATATTTAGATTAGATACTCGGTTTCCATCCGTCGATCAGACTGAACGTTACGTCCAATTCCCTTGCGTGGCGGGGACGTGAACGCTGCAGGAGTGCGATGTATATAATATACATCTCGTGTGTGTGTGTGTGTGTGTGAGTGAGTGTATATGAAAACCCCTTTCCGTTAGTTTCTCGTTTTGATGAATGTGATAAATCCAACAAAAAAAAAAAAAAAAACAACCAAACCATCATTGACTGCACAAGTATATAACCTTGGTTTACATACTCTCTCTCCTACACACACACACACACACACACACACACACACACACATACACACACATAAATATACTTGTATTTACTATATTTAATATTCTTGCGCGTGTACGAGTGAGTGATATATGTATAGATTGACGATAGAAGAGACGGAAATAAAAATGTATCTAGCACGATACGTATTTTTATATTATACAACTCAGGTCTCTCACATCCCTTTGTAAGCGTAGAGTAGAGAAAAGAAAAATGAGAAAATAACTGAGTATGATATCGGACACTTGTAAAATTATTTCAGCGAATTATTATATTATTTTCTGCGGGTTTTTATTATTTCGTGTCTTTTTTTTCTTTTTTTTTTTTTTTTCGTTGCTTAGCATCATCGTTATTATTGATGAGGCTGTATACGTACAAGGGATGGAAACCCATCTCGGGTCCTGCCCGCGTCCCACGCTTCCCACGCTTTCCGCGGATGACGCGTGGAATAACGGGTAAATGAGATCGATTTTTTCGCTCGGGGGGCATGAAAAAGTGTATTAAAAAAAAAAAAAAAATCGTTGGATGAAGGTAGAATTTAATAAATAATGAGAAACTTTAATAAGTTTCCCGGGACCCGGACGAGAGCTTAAATTACGCGGAGGAAATTATACGAATTTTTCATTGGTGCACGGGGATACATAATAAATTAAAAGAGTGAGACGGAACGACGGAGAGAGAAAAAGACGGAGAAACGTTTTCCTCTAATTAACTCCGGCGGCGGCAGCGTCGACGGCCTTCGGTGCATAGCTGCGAGTTTGCGCGCGTTAATGATACGCCCGGGAATTAATTAAGCGCCACCCGAGAGCCACGCCCTTTGCTTACAAGTCGGTATTGTTTTTTATTTTACGAGAAAAAAAAACTTTACTTTATTTATCATATATATTTTATAGTCTTGGTATCAACTTAGGTTTATACGACGTACAATACTATAATAAATTTATTTTAAATTGAGACAATTTTTAATTCCATTTATTAACAGACTAAAAAATATATATGCATCTAAGTAATCTATTTTTAAGTGCATAATATTCATCTTATCTTTTGTAATTGCATTATTTACCATTAAAAATACAAATTTAAAGTTAATTATTTTATATATTCAACGGTATGTTTGAAATTAAAAATATAGGAATTCATTTAATAATAACGATTTCTAGAATTTTTGACAAATTATCACATGATCATGAATATTTTATTCAATATTGTTTTATGTTAAACTTTTAATTGTGTAATATTATAATATCAAAATAAACCATTTATTGATTGTGTTATCAATATTATATAAAAAATTATATTAAACTGTGTATATAAATAAATTATAAGTCTTATAGCACAAATGCATGTTTTGATTTTACTTAGAGATATTGAATACTTAGTACACTGATGTTTAATTTTCATTTTTCAATAATTCAGGCATGGATCTAGGGTATTTAGTAAGGGGGATCTACGAAAAATACTAAACTTATAATGTAACTCGATGACGAATAATGATAATCATTTCATAATTATTAGTAACCATTTGTAATATTCATAAACTGAAAATAAATAAATACCATAAATAGATAAAGAAATATATACTATCATTAAATACCTAAATTAACAAAAATTAACCCTTTTACATTTTTTAAAACTACGTAAATTAAACATATTAAAAATATAATACTCAATACAATATAAAATCGAATTTTGAATACAAAATTTTGTTTACTCATATTAGTTATAATTATATGAATTTATTATAATGTGTACTAGTAAGTTAAAATAAATTCACTCAAATCATAATAATTATAATCAAAAATCTTAATCATTCTCAATCAAAAGAATAAAGTTTTGGGTGAGATGAATAAGGTAAATGATTACTAAATTAGTATGTAAGGATAAATTGATAAAATGATATATCATTATATTGAAAAATAATTTTTAAATAAACCCGACTTTACTTTAAATTTTAACATACAATACAGGTAACGTTTTATACAGGTGGTATTTATTTTTATTTCAATTAAAATTAAAAACAAACAATATTTTATTACTAAATTAAAAAAAAAAAGTAATAGATAAAAATTAGTTTATTGATTATAACGCCTTTGTAGCTCATGCGTTCATAATTTTACTGTGGTTAAAACTTTTCAATTTTTTTACAAAAATAAAGAGATGCGAATTTCATTTGGTTTTTATTTTGAATGATCACATTTATAATTAAGTAACTAAATATATTAATAACGAATTCATCTCAAAGTAATACAATACAATCAAGTAATACATAACTTTTTATGCATATTAAAGCTGAACATTGAAGTTACACCCATGAATAATAGATAAATCATCCCTAAAGCTAAGTTGTTTATAAAATTTACGATTTCAGTTGAAAATTCATTATAAATATGGAAAACTACTAGGGCATTCGAAATAAATCGTAAAACGTTTAAAAGTACTTGTCGTTATCGAGTAAAACAATATGATTTATTACAGGATATGGACGGGAAAAACGAGTGTTGTCCCATGAAATTAATTCCATGTACAAATAGACATCTTATTACTATTCGTCATCGTAGTGTAATATTTTATCGGTAGTTATTATTATGTGAAAGCTATGATTTCTATGCACGATGTAATGTCAAAATCAAGATTTTTAGGGACGGAGTGGGTAAAAGATGCAAAAAAAAAAAAATGATTGAATATATTATGTGGATTTTCAAAAATTCAATTTATACTGAAAACCGTAAAAAATAACAATGGAAACCCTGTACGAATGCAACGGTACGTCAGATTATGTATTACGGTATGCATAGGTTTGTTGTTTTAACCTATTAAACTATACAACCGATCACGAAGTAAGTCTTATAATTTCAATATTTCTAAAGCCGTAAAAGTGACAAAATTCAATAGTTTTTGACGGACGATGGAGGAAATACGATTAACAATGGTAATAGAAAACAAAAGTTACATGGTAAAAATTGACGAGAAATATCGTTAAAGCGAATGTGAATATTTCTTTCAAACTATGGTATTTTAATCGGAAATGTGATATATATATTTCTTTACTCAAAGTGGGTTTTAAACGTATAATGTTTGACTAGTCAGTTTTTTTTCTGTCGATTTTTCTGTCAAAACCACATTTTTAAAATTATTTGCATTTCGCCGGCGCAGGAGGTACGTGGTGCCATCAATGGCCACGCGCATTTCTCAGTGTTATCGAAAAAAAATCGATTTCATCTGGAAACGAGCATTAGTCAAATAATGTGTTTTTTCGACGATTCTGTGCGCGTTTCGTTGTACAGACGCGTGTACACACATGCACGAACTCGTATGAGTGTAGTTTATACATTTTTATTTTTATTTATTTATTTTTTTTTCGCTCTACATCCCTGAACCGAAGTTTAATAAATGACCGTCGGACCTTTTTTGGCAATAAAAACGCGCGAGAGCATTTGCGCTGAGTTGGCGAGAAGAAGAGGAATAAAAAGAAAAAGAAAACGGTTTCAATCATAGTTATGAGCGCGCGCGGCAGGGCCCGGCGGACGCGTTATTAAAGGGGATGGTCGATGGTGGCAGGGGTAGGTGGAAGAAAAGGAAAATTCCCTCCTCTCCGCCACCGCGTAGCACCGAACGTTTTCCCTCCAATATATCTAAAAAACTTGTTTTAGCCTTATATAAAAAGCTCTTAAAAGCTTCGAGAAACTGTTTTCACTCCTTCCCCTCCCGCCACCGCGATATCCTCCCACCGACACCACGTCCACGGGTTTTGTAAATAATAATAATAGCGGCTCGGCGCACACATGCATCGACCGAGGTGGAGAGAGTGTCTGGACTTGGACAGGGACGGGCTGGGGCTCACGATACGGATTTATGAAGTTTAATTTGAGATGAACAAAAAAAAAAAAAACGTTAAGAAAACGAAAAAGGGCAAAGATGGACGGCTGTTGTTATACGCCAACGAGGTCCAATGGAAATGGGGTTTAACGAGTCATTGTCCCGGGGTCAAGTGAACAAGAAAAGGAAAAAATAATGGTTCGAAACACAAAATTAATATTATTTTCTCTTTTTTACTCTTCACTCCGACGTTTCGACGTCGGAGGGCAACAAAAAAAAAAAAAAAAACAATTAACCTTAATTTATATCGTTTGAGTATAATAAATTATTTCAAAATAATCGTTCCCCTTACATGTTCGATTTTCCATCACATAATTGCAATGTATATATAAATATTGAACATCAATCAATTTACAATTTAGTAATTGTAAACACCAAGTTCATACAGAACATAACACACGTATTTAGCGCGGCGGAGTTCCACTTACATGTTATGAACAAGTATCGTAATGATGCGAATTCGTTTTCACGGGAAAAATGAAAATAAATATCCCGTTGTGACACAGTGGACTATCACGCTCCCGCGGTCATATTTTCGATTACGATTGCCGGATCGCGAAGGTGTACGGTAGACGTGATATGTCAAAATCGGATTACGGTTTTTAGATATTTGTCGGGACGAATACCCGTACGCGCGCAAATACATACTACACGTGCATATGTATACCGACGGCGAACGTGCAAGTAGTGTCTCGAAGATCAGTGGTATTCAAACTTAACGGGATACACGGTCCACATATTTTTTGAGAAAAAAAATAACCGTAAGTTGGAGCTTATGAAAATAATAAATAAATAAATAAATAAAAATACGTTTATTAATGTGTGATATTTAAATACTTAGTAGAGGTCGGCACGTCCGAATCGCGTTTAGGATACGTTAAATGTCCGTCCGGATGACGGTACCCTTTCACGTGACAACCGACCCCCGTGAACGACGGCCACGTGTGCGGGGTCGGTCCGGCGTACGGCGCAGTAATCAATCGGGGTACGGGTGGTTGTACAATAATAACGATTAGTACACGCGTGCAATCGTATCGCGGCCGACGGGGTACGGGTGGCCGTCCGGAAATCAAAAATCGACCCGAAACGGCGCGGGGCGCATTAATCACGGCCCGGGCGACGGGGCCGTCTGCGTTACGGACGAGACGATGTTTAGCGCACGTTTCGACATTAAACTCGGCCGTGGGTGGGG
Organism: Sipha flava; assembly: GCF_003268045.1. Taxonomy (NCBI): domain Eukaryota; kingdom Metazoa; phylum Arthropoda; class Insecta; order Hemiptera; family Aphididae; genus Sipha; species Sipha flava. The sequence continues at coordinate 1,454,396 of NW_020273018.1, forward strand.
GGGGACTGCGAAACGCGCATTAATACGTAGGAAATAACTAAATATCCTGTACGCTTTCCGGGAGAATCGTGTTTGCAACGGGAGAGGAAGGGAGTGAGTGTGAGTGTGAGAGAGAGAGAGGGGTGAGCGCGCGACAGAAACAGCGTTCCGCTCCAAACGGGTTCACAGTTCACTTAATAAAGGGCTAATAATCACGAGCGCCACCATCTCCGCTGTTGCCCCCGAAGAGTTGGTATCCGTCGCGCGCTTTCTGATGGAATTAGTTTTCGGCGTTTTATGGGATTCACGGCGCGAACGGCGTTTAAATTTTAAACGCCCAGCCCGGATTAATCACGCGCTGCCGGACTACGGCGGCGGCGGTGCGGAATGTTTGCGTTCGGAATTCAAATTGGATTTTCGCTCGCGCGGTCTGTCCGCCGGCCGCCTACTCGCGTATCATCATTATTATGATTATTATTATTATTATCGTTCAATCGATTTTGAAAAATACCATTACTGTATTATAACTCGGCGTGTACATTGTTACGAACCGCGTGTGCGATACGAACGCCGACCGTTCTAATCAGAATAAACGGTCACAACCAGGAGAGTCACATAAACTGTAATGTAACATAAAAAATGCAATTAGTCTCTTATCGTTATGACTTTTACACGTAAATTGGAGATGGAAACACATCGTATTTTTTGAAATGTTCTAAATAATTATTAATCGTCGCGAGGAACGATCAATAATAACTAATTTTGTGTTCGATTTTGACATGGATTCAGAATATAACTTGCAGCACGATGCTTCGTGGTTGAAAACGATGTAAAAGGAGAATACTCTTTGGCTCAAGATGATTATATGAGTGCGGGTGTATACATATATATGTGTGCTGAGGTGTTGATCGATAGATGGCTAGTGCGGTCATGGAGCAACAAAAAAAAAAAAAAAAAAAACGACAAAAGTAAAAAGAAAAAGCTACACACATATAACCCTTATGTAAATGCATTCGAGTTACGTCCAATTTGTTATCCAAAAAGCCACTACCACCACTGTGTCCCCCGCCACCGTACCTTATCTCTGTGCAACCCCTAACAAAGATAACCCATTTGAAAAACGTCCACGTATCCTTGCAACGCTCCCGGGTCCACCCTCGTTGATGCCGCACAACCCGACCCGGTCTTAAGTGCAATCTCCTTGAATGTGTCTCACACGAGACCCTGGCACCAAATTTACATTGCTTTCCGACTATAAATATTTCATGTTCACTCAAACAGCGATTTGTTTTGAATATAGTCTCTGTACACATACGGCATTAGCGACGGTGGCCGCGGTAGTGGTGTGCGTCACACACGCACACACTTCTTTGAGACTTCACGAAGGAAAGTACAAATAGATTTCAGATTTGTGTGTACATAAAATACAAGATCAGCCGATAAGTACGTACGTCACACATGTAGGTACAGCGATACAGTGCCTCAATGCGAATATTAGGACGAGCAAACGTAATATGAACACAATGATAAACGTTTTTAGAACCGAGAGAAGACAAAAGTTTTGACCGTATTGCAGTGAAATCAATTTTCACCGAAAAAAAATTAAATGAGTCGCGCACTACAACGCTGGCCGTGGTCAACTCCACGTTCTTCAATTCTACATTTGGTTTTTATTTCCGTTAAAAATTCGCTTCATTTCTGCACTATACGTATAGGATAAAAACATTGTTCGACTGGAGGAGGGTTGGATTTCTTTGGCCCACGGTCAGTTCGATTCGTTGCTCTGAATCGCTCGGTTTTTTTTCCTTTTTTTTTTTTATTTTCAACGATATACAAACGCACCAAAAGTAATTGCAAAAAAGGGATGATTAAGTTTTGATGAATTTCTTTCCTGACCAAATCTGCCGGCATTTTTCCCCTTCTTATTTGTCGATGCTCGGGGAACATGCAGTCTGATCTAAATAAGAAAACTGCCAGTGTGCCGCAGTGAATATTCTTATCAGTAGACTTATAAGACTGCACAGCAAATGTCATTGTATAGATTCCAGATGAATGACCTGTGATTCTTATAAATGTGTCATGTTTTGTCTCCCCCCTAACACGCAAACCATAAGATTAAACAAGATAAGCACATACAGATCACAATGAAAGAGAAAACACTGCTAATCGGATAACGCTAAAACTTATACAAACGTATATTACATATCAAACGCATAAAACCATTCTTGTACTCCTTTCTGCATTTTTTAAAAAAATATATTATACAGACTACTCTCAATGAAGGGTAATATTTAAATAGCATTTCCATCAAATATTTTTATTTATTAAAAGTACTTATTTTTTCAATAATACATATTTTTCCAATACATCACATATCATAGTACAACACTAATTTTGCATAATTATTTTATAATCTTTTGAGTTTTACTTAAGAAATTTGTCAACGATAAAAACAAATAAATATATGTATGTTCTAATGAAACTATTTCAAAAAGTTTATGTATTAAAAATCGGTGTTTTTAATATAACATTAATTAATGTAAAAATTAATGTTATGCCTAATTTAATAAAATGTATAGTTAATTTATAAAGTACAATAAAACAATGATTAGAATAATAATAAAAGAAAAAAATATTGTAATTTAACTACCAACTCGATTTCGAAAAAATAATTATAACACATCGTAACTAAATATAATAATAATATTCAAAAATATACAAATTGTAATAACAATCTATAAGTTTTACAACATGAAAGTCAAGTCAGTTTATTTAAAATTGAAGTTCATATACTAACAAAATGTATAGACAGCCGGGTATATCTTAATACAAATATCAAAGTTTCATTTGCTTTATTTTACATGATTTTTTTGTGACAGTTTTACCAATTGGTTATTTCAAACAGTTTCCGATAAAACTTATTAATAATAATGTTGTGAACCGTGAAAATCACTTAACAAAATATAAGTGAAGTGAGCACTGAATAAATAATTATAAAAATAATTTCGACGTTTACAGAATCAAAATTTATAGATAAAATAAATAACCAAACTTTGCATCAAACGAATCGGACATCTGTATACAGTACAATGTTCAATGAATAACATTATGAATACATATTATTACAATTATGTGAAGAACAAACGATCTGACAAAAAATAAGAACTTAACCATAAAATTAGGTAATATTATTTGTCATTAAAAAAAAAAAAATGTATGTAATATAGTTATAAAACTATCGAATTGAATCTTAATTATTATACAATTTATAACTAATATAGTTAATAAATTAATTTTACCTATAAATAACCAATAATTTAAATCATCGAGATAAAAATTGCAATAATATGCTTTGGTAGTTCAATTAAAAATCAAGAAAAATAATTTAATAATCTACTAAGTTAAACAAATTTAGGAAAAGGAAAATATATAATGAAAAGTATAAAGTTAAAATGCATCATACGATTTTTTATCTACTATACGCACACTTGCGTGTACAAAAAATAGTACTGTATTTGAACATATGTGTCTTAAATTTTAAATAACTGTGAAAAATATCTCTGTGCCAATTATGTGTATAACGTAATAAATAACTTCTAGTATTCAATAAATAGGTAATGGTTTAGAAAATTATGGAGTGTACCTAAGAGGGAGCACGGGTCATAGATTTTCCATAATATTTACATATATTATACAACACATATTTACAACTATCAGAACTTAAATAAACACTATATTTCACTAAAAATTTAATGTTTAACAAAATATATTTTAACTTTTTATATACTACCCATTTTTAGCTTATAAATACCAACCGTTGGCAGCAGTGATTATAAAATATTATTAAATATTTAAATATTATACATGGGTTACATTAATTTATATACCATCCATATACGCATTACACATTTGCACTAAAAATATATAACGACGTGGCATTGGACAAAATAGTCAAGAGAAAAAGGTATCGAACCAACCAAGCCTTTCAATAATTGTGTAATTTCTTAATATTAATTTGCTAAGTGCTAAGGTGTTTTTTTTTTTCGTTCACTTGAGGCTCTAAACCATTCTATCATTTCTTAATCGATAAATTTAGTTCCATTGTAAAAAGGTATAACATATAAATATATTTTCCGAACAACAATTGCAGTACATACGAAACAAAATTATATATTACCTTTTGCGTTAAACAATGAATATACAGTGCGAATGTTCATAACGAAATATTTTTTTGTTATTCAGCCGGATGAAAATATGTTAAATATATTCATATTTTCAAAGTAATTATTCATAGTTTTACGTAACCATAGAAACGGCTTAAATGACGAGTATATCCAATAATGCTAATACAAATAAAAACATTCCATCCAATGAAATTAAAACGAATAATCATCAATTCCTCGACGTCTGCAGCGAGTGTTACATGATCCTATGTATTCATTAATATGTTAATTATTAAATTCACCGTAATCAATCGAACGAGTGCGTTTCAATAGAATTAATAAATGTATATTCGAAAAATGTCTACGACATCGTGATACTATGTATTGTTTGGAACCAAAAATTTTTCCGACGAACAATAGTTTTATTTTTCATATATTTTTCTTGTTCTTGATAGATGATAATTATTTCGCTGTATTCTCGGTTTAGGTTATTATACGCAAAATAACGAAGGTAGTGGTATAAATATTTTCGTGAAATCTTTTAAACTTACAGGTTTTTACGAATTAAATACTCGAACACCTACATAGTCGGCCGCCATGTATTTGTAGGTAAGGTCGAATTACACTAATTTTAATAAAATCGCACTTCAATTTAAAAATATTTAATTTTTAATGAATCATCATTTTGATATGATACTTGATATGATTACTTAAAAAATAATTATAATATTATTTATATACGTTTTTTTATACAGAGTGCAGCAGAAAACCGTCCCTGGGTTGTGAAATGTATAGATATCAAACCAAGTTAAGTATAAAAAGTTATGTTTTATTTATCAATTATTTATGTAATGCCACTATATTTTAAAAATTTTAAAAATTACATCACTTGAGTGGTGACCCTCATTTTCAATACATTAATTGTGCTTTTTTTCAGTAGTTTTCTATGGTATTCCAACAAAAAGTGAATGCAAAAGAACAAAAACCAAATTGACGTACAATAATTTGAGCGAAAACAGAACGAAAATCTTTTATTATTAGTATATTTAAATAAATATAAAGACATAGAATATATTATTTTTAATTTGTAAATATTATTTATTGTTCGTAAAAAGTTGTTTATTATTGTATATTATGATTACATTTTCAATGAAAAATTATAGGCAAAAACTATTAAATAATTAAGAATTAGTATTTTATCATAATCATGAATAATATTTTTTAATTTTTCAGCCGAATTTTTGTGTTTTTTTGGAATTATTAAGAGTTATTGCAGTCTACACAAACCTCTAATAAAATTAATTGTGAATAATTTGAACAGATAAAATGAATACGATGAAAATATGAAATATGCACATTTCAATGGCAAATAGTTTTTAAAATCTACATGTTTTCGCTATTTTGGTTTTCGCTCATTTTCATTCATTTTGACGCTGAACCATTTTCTATGACTCTACGGATCATTTCAGGTGGGATGGTAGCAACTTTCTGGGTTATACCTCCTTCGGAACTTTAAGAGTTTAGGGACAATATTAGTATATTTGGCTTTTGAGATGGCCCTAAAGGAAAATATCGTATGGGCTTAATTCTTGTAAACGTGGTAGTCACCCAATGTCACCACGTAAAGAAACAATATGCCCAGGAAACATTTCCCGCTGAATGCTGAATGACCGATGAGTCGTGCGTGCGGTTACACCATCATGTTGAAATCATACATTGTCTTATCCATACTTGTTTCAATCGTATACACTGCTCATCAGTCGCTTAGCATTTTGCGAGAAATTTTTCTTCGGCAAATATTATCTTTTTACGTGGTGACATTGGGTAACTATCGCGTTTACTAGATTTGAGCCCATGCGATATTTTCCTCTAGGGCTATCTCCAAAGAACAAGTGTACCAACATCGTCCCCAAACTGTGGAAGCCCCGAAAAAGGTAATAACTCAGGAAGTTGCTGACATCTCGCCTGAAATAACCTGTAGAAATAGATTAAATCGATCTACTGAAAATGAGGGCTACCACTTAAGTGATGTAATTTTTAAAAATAGTTAAAATAAAATGACATTATGTGTGCAATTTATTTTTACGTTCTACACTGTTTGATAATAATAAGGGCAAAAATTTGGGAGATTTTTTTGCCACATCATGTGTTTAATAACGAGTTTTTGGAAGAATACTAAAATCATTTTTTAATACAGTATCGATAGATTAATTAATAAAGGTACAATTATTTTAACTTAAGTTCCTGTTCGAACCTGTGTTCAACCCGGGGGTGCAAATCGACCATTTAAATGTCGGCAACAATTGAAATTCGACTATTCGCGTATGTACGACTACAATGCAATCGAATTTCGAATCGATATCATACATTACACATTACGGAATATAATTGACTCGCGTGCATTGTTCGCGTTAATGTTTATATGATAACACAGTATGAACACCGAAATAACAGCTTCCGGTCTGACAGGTCTTTACTACGGACAGAACGGGTACGTACACGGCGAGGATATGGTAGGGCAGGATGGGAGAGAGCCGTGGAGGCGTTGGTTGTTATTACTCGCGTACGTTTAAAGTGTTAACCCGCGAAGATTTATGCGGGGCCCCGAAATTTAAATCATTCGCTCGTTTTAATGACACGGAGCCGAGAGCGGACGAAAACTATGGGTCAGCTTTTAATATCCTGCGCCGGAAATGTCGCTAATTCCCATGGCTGGATCTCTATTTAAATACACAAGCCGCGGCGCGAGAAATGAACGCGCTCTCGAAAACGGAATTCCGGGCGCAGTAAATTCGTAGTTGGTTGTCATTCGTATGCACATACATTATACGTGCACGCAGTGTTTCATACTCAATGACGTTATAATAATAATAATAATGATGACGATGATAATGATATTGTTCAACTCAACTTGACCGTATAAAAAAAAACACCCCGTAATCCACCCTTTGTCGTCGATCGAATATTTTTTTCCGCTTTTCAACCAAATTGTTCGGTCAATTAAAAATAATAATCATCTTCCAATTTCGGAAATTAATGATTTTTATATGATCTTCATAAGAATACACGGTAGTGATTTTCGATAATTGCAATATTTTTATTTATCCGATGATTAGTTTTGTATTAAAAATCTAGGTAGGCGGTGCTATGTTAATGTTGTTCAACATAAATTTGATCCTCGTCGATTACCGTCTGCTGTTGTTATTTTCGTGTATTTTTAATGTGAAATTTATCGATACACGTATTAAATATACGGAAAATGACGTATTCTACTCTGAAACCAACTGCTTTCGTTTTGTATCATACCTACTAACTGAGAAGATCGGACATTTCGATTGGTGTAATAATAATATTCAATATTGTAATTATGTCTTCTTTGTCCTTCAGTGCGAGTTTCATTTTGTTATTATGACAAAATCGAAACGCGATCGTAATTAAAGCATTATTTTTAATCGTATTTATTCTTAAAAAAGAAATATTATTCGATGTTCGAAGTAATTACTTCCAGAACGTTGACTTCTTGTGTTATGGATCTCTCGTTTTAGATTAAACTTAAAAAGTGAAATTTTAATTTGAACATCTATACCGTTTGAAATATTAATCGATTGTTTTATAAATAGCACATATTTTTATGTGGTGTTTAGAACACATATTGCGTAATAATACGTATTTTCTTCACATTGCACATGTTGTGTCAAATTTCTATCGTGAAAACTAAAGCCGTTTGTCATTCGAATGGAAAACATTTTGATAACAGTTGGACGATAATATACTACGAGGATGCACATATTTTATATAATTTCAAGGTCCGCTAAAATAATATTTAAGAATCTAATATAATATTTGCGATTCCGGATCTATTCATTTTAAGCGTTTTATTCGTTGTTTTGTTACTTCGCCGCGCGAATGATTTACGTATAGTTATTGACGGCAATAACGCATAAAAACGTTTTGTTATGGAAAAAAAAATAAGTAAATAAATAAATAAATATTAAAAATTAAAATACAACAGAGTAAAAAATGCAGCGCAATTTTGTTCCACGCAGTGGCGTTATCAACAATGATCGAATGAGTTTAGTACACACCGTGTTGGTTCGTAATGTGCTCACGCAGTAACCGTTACGGGTTGCACACACGATAGATTAACGGAACTGTCACACCGTTGTCATTTATTGTTTTCGAAAATAAAACATGATTTAATTTAAGTCATACGGGCCTTGAAATTAGCCCTCGTCAGTCGCTGGCGATTCATTGACGATTCTCCCGTACATATACGTGTACACGCATTACGCAACCCCTCGGGTCTGTGAAACTGTACACACACACACACACACACACACACGCGCGCACACGTCCGTGGGTATCAGTGTGTTTTGTCGGTGTACATACGTGTACTTCGTTCGGGCAATATATATCAATTACATTAATTGCTTTACACTAATGGAGCTAATGTACAACGTAGAAATGATTCCGACAATTAGTCCAATTTAAAGTCGTACAGATTTTTCGGATAAAAAACTGGCCAGAGAAAACCGAATCAATTACAGTGGGCCCATACCATTACAATACGTCGGAACTGCGAAACTGTTTTGAATTGCGTTCAATCCCATCAGTATTACGCAGGTATGAGGCTGCGACGAGGAAATTGTGAAAAATCCATTGTATGAAACTGATAGCGACCAACGAAATGTAATGCGTTTAACTACTGCACTAAAAACAATTCAACGTTTAAGAATTTATTTATTTGTTTATTTTTTTAAACACAAAATTATTTGTTTTATTCCAACTTGTTATTCGAATGACTATGAACAGTTTTCTTTCGAAAATATCATAAATAAAATACGATCGTGGCCGGTGCAGACGATGTCGACACACCGAGGAGCGATCAAATGAATTGATTTATATTTCATAAAAATATAGTCTTACAGGCTACCTTTCGTACTGTGTATCCTTTTTATTTAAGCAACATTAATTTCACCGACTTCGTAAAGAATATAATCGCTGAACTAAAAATAAATAAGAAGGCAAAAAGTTGTTTTTATTTTCGAATTTAAATACTCAAAATAATTTATTTATTCATATTAAAATCAATTCAAACGGTATTAGAATATTTAAAGCTCATTAAAAATAAAGTTTATACAGCATTGTATGCAAGTAGTAAGAACTGTAACTTTATTTTCCTTCAAATTAAGGTAATAGTTTTTATGGAAAAACGAAAAACGTATTATCGTTCGTTTTTTTTTCACCGAAAAAAAGCTTTTCGTAAGTTTTCATTTGGAATAATGCGTCGTCAAATATTTAAACACGTGTAGACTCGTCGATTAGTTTTTGTTTTGCTTAACCGGCGCGATGGTATATTGCAGCAAAACAACGTATTACATCATAATACGATTTCAAGAGTAAATTATACAATGTACAATGTTTATGGGTAGGTTTTTGTGCTTATTTAGTGGATAAATCGCTGCGGTAATGTTCCCGACCGGTAGTGTTTATTTTTTTATTTTTGGCGGAAGACGGACGGAAAATAAAAAATAAATGTAATAAAACTGCTCATCGTGTGATGCACAGACAAAGTACAGTAAAGTACGTGTACACGCATATTCATGAGCTGTCCGGTCCGTATCTGGTCCCATTTATTTCCTCATCCAACCGTTTCGCTGCAGCCACCGTAGTCATTTTTCACCACTCATCTTTTCCTCCTTTATTTTTTCCTTCCCCCTCCCCCGTCCGTCCACCCTTTTATTTTTCGTTTCCCCGCGTCTCCCGCGAAATAAACCAATATGTCCTTGCTTTTTGGGCTAATTCAATGCGAATAGACCACGTCCAGACGATAAAACATGTTCCGCATTCTGTTTATTGAGCGCGCATCGCCCGGCCGCTACCACCGCCGCCGTTACCGCAAGTCCCGTGCTCGACTGAAAATCGTTAGATAAGACAAAATATTCCGTACAGTGTTATTTTTCTTTTCGTGACAAATCTGCCGCGTGCACGTACGTACGTACGTACGTATACAACGCGTACATATATACATGTTTTCGTGTACGTATTATACATGCGCGTACATGCAGATCGTAATGCATTTGGTTTACAAATCAAGACGTACGACGAGCCCAGTGGACGTGTTATGTACTCAAGCGTTTATTAGACTCAAATTCTTCTTCTCTTATTTCTTTTTTTTCCGTACAGCATATATGTGTATACATATTTGCATACGCAGTGGCATAGCAAAGGTATGGCGAACAGTGCCTAAGCTAGAAGCGCAAATTACAAAGGTTGCGCAAAATTGTTCGAAAGTCTTATTTTTATCCTACAATTAAATCGACATTTTTCCAATTATACTTTTTGAAACACGTATATTTGTCCCCACTACGTGTGAATTTAATGATGAAATTATGAAAATAGGTTATTTAAATAAAAAATGTCATACGAAGAAATTATCAATGGATTTGCCAGTCATAAAGTGAGAAAAGCAAATTTTCAAAGTTTAAAATTAACACCGTAATAATAACTTATAATTATAAATTGTATAGACCTACTTAAAAATATAAGTAAAATTAAAAGTTAAAAACAATCATGACATTAAATTTAAATTGGTTAGAAAGGTAACTTTTTCTAAGTTTGCCAGGGGCTCTAGCCAGTCTTTCTACGTCACTGTGCATACGTTTGCGACGGTACGAAAACGCATCAGTACGCAAATCGGACGGAAGCGCGACAGAAGGTAGGCTTAACTGTTGTTCGCTCCGCGCGCAATCACATGTGTCGGACGAAAAGTTACACAACGTAAAATCATAATATATTCGTAAATTCGCCGTACGTAATAGCTGATTCTACGGGCATCCAAACCTGTCGTATAACCAAACGCTAGTCTTCTACAATTTTACTCAGGCCGAATAAAAATATAACGGCCTCAAGCAACCCAGCGGCCACAAGCCTACACTTTTGGTTTGCACAGAAAAATAATTTGTGCACTCAAATGACAAGTATTAATCGTGACTCGTACTGGTCAGACACGTACCAACAAACACCGTACCTTACCGTTCGGCAAAATATTTTATTATGTGTTTTAATTTAGGCAATTCACATTCGAACGTTTCCGTTCCGATTATACACGTACCGATCCACCAGAGTGCAAACCATAGATCTGATACCTTGCCTGATTTTAAAAATGTGTTCAGGCCGTGGCCTGACCTAAGCGTTGGGTTCGGCGCCACTACCGCAGCCCATAATGACGCGAAAAGATAATCGCTAAAGGATAATACGTGTACGCAATCAACGTGCGGAAATCAAAGAGATTCGTACGACCGCAGTTGTTCCCGTGGTGCACGTCGATCGTAGAACTCGTGTTCGTGCCGTGCGTTCAGGTCTAACGAGAGGGGGGGGGATAGCTGGGCTATAACCCAGGGACCCGAGCTTCGAAGAAGGCTCTGGACTCTGTCCAAGTTCCTTACGTTTCGGTCGTGACGTCGAGCTATTTATGAATCACCAACACGAATCGTGCTAATGACCTACCTAAATAAATATAGCGTGTGCTGTATAGTTGTAAAGAGTCTACAATAAATTGAACACTACACAATATTGATCTAAGATGTAGACAAATAACCTATTTTGTTTATGAATTGGTTTCATTTAGTTAGTGGAATAACCGTGACTGCGATCACATTATCTTTTTGGTGTACGCATTTAACGCCTCGTGCGAGAAGAGCCTGGATCGATTTGTCCCTGGGGTCCATTGATCTCTCTCCGCGGCCCAGCGTGTGGTATGCGTATGATCGTGTTGTCGCGAGACCTGACCACGATTGATCACCTGACCGCACATGCGTTCTCAGGGCCGAATTTAAGGGGGGAGGCAACGGTCCCTTATTGCCTCTAGCGGCAATTTTTTAGGGGCGGCAAATTTTAAAACTGCATTTACGTATATTATATTATGTAACAATGTAACATTTTACTAATAAAAAAAATATAAATGAAAAAGCTAAAATAATAGAATGTCAATACACAACGTTTGTCGAGTCTTTTTAAAACTTTTTTCTTCAATTATAATTACTCTCAGAACTGAAGTGATTTATGTTTTTCCATGTAATTGTACATTTAATATATATACTCCTTGCGACTTGTGAGCGGCATTTATCAGAAATATTATCCGATTTCCGATTAGATGGTATTTTTCTCGAATGTTATCGCAACGGCAACCAATGGATTATTTATGATATACTAGAAAACACGGCTTGCCGCTGTTTCCACCGATAAGCTGGCGACGCGTCACGACGATGTCTGACTGTGGTACAAAATTAATTTGGCTTAAGATCGTAGATAATAAAATATTATACTATCTTATTATTAAATTATTATTATTTTGATGCACATGGTGGTACGAATGTATGATAGTAATAAAGTCTTCTTCTTATCTAAAGGCTAAGCCTTGTTATAGTCAAAAAATTGAATTCCATAAAGTAAGAAGTTATAAATCATAATCTTACAATATCAAAATTTATAGTTTCATACAATTCAAAATGAAAAGAAATCGCCTTAGTGGAGCTGCATATAGGAAGATTGTTCTTCAAAAAGCAGAAAAAAAGCTTCTGTTGTAGCTCAAACAAATAAAATAAGTTTTTTTTTTAAAAGGCCAACTCAACCAAGTATCTCAAGTAAGTAATATTATATTTTACCTATTTATAATATTATATTAATATAATAATATATAATAGTATATAAGTATTAAGTACTTGCATCGGCAGTAACAACCAACAACCGTAATAAATTATAGTAGTGCCCGCTCATAAAAGTACAACGTGCGATACAATGCCCGTAACTTTGAGCGGGGTAACATTTATACATATTCGTTATCTAACACTTACCATTTTAACTCGTTATACTATCATTTAATTGGTACTTTAAATAAGTAATTTTTTGAATTTTTTCTATAATCTAAATGTTAACGCGAATAACTGACGAAAAACGGCAAAATTCACGGTATACCTATTTTCAACAAAATCGAATTTTTATTTTCATTATATCTCAAAAGTTATTAATCATAAGAACTTGAAATTTTCACGGGATACCTACTTATATTCTCTAGAGATTGCCCAAATTTCAAACAGTTTCCGTTTTTGTTATGCAATTACAGACACTAACATTTTTTAATTTTCTTAGTTTTTTTACCTGTCATAACAATATAACAATAAATATAACATTATTTCCCGAACCAAATTTCACAAAAATTTAATAACAAAAATTGCACGAAAAAGAAAATAGAAACCTTGAATTACTTTTCATTTATTATCTAGTCTACAATTTTATATGAAATTATGATTAATAGATGTAGACGTTTTGGTTGACAACGTTAATTGTATTGAACAAATTCAATCTTCTGTTTCAAAGTCTAATTCACAAACTGTTGAACAAATAGCAGCCCCTAGGTATAACAACATTAATTATATTGAACGAATTGAGTCTCCTGTTTCAAAGACCGATTCATCAACTATTGAACAAATAGCTCCTAGGTAAACAGTCATAATATAAAATTACTAAGTCTGGATTTAACTATTTACAATAATATTTTCTCTAAAACTTAATTTGATGATTAAAATGTTTTTTTATTCAAGTTCGAATCCTGCTCTATGGATTATAAACAACATGACAAGAGATTATATATCCACTAACAGTTTTATTCAAGATATTTTAAATCTTAGTTTCGAAAAATCAAAAAGAATTTATAAAAATGTGATTCGTGGCAAGTCCAAAATACATTTCAGATATTGTTCGAAAAATATAATCTACACTAAACTTATTAATGGTGAAACAATTTTAAGGAGCTACCTTTTATATTCTGAAAATAATGGATCAGTGTTTTGTGTTCCCTGTTTGTTATTTGGAGCTAGCTCAGTTTTTCAACCGTCGGATTTTTTTGATTGGAAACGTGCAGATAAAAGAATATCATCACATGAAAATAGTCTAGTTCATAAAAACAATATTCTAATCATGAGAAATAGTCGTTTGACTTTAAAGAGAATCGATGCACACCTAATCATACAACATGAGAAAGAAACTAATTATTGGAGAAATGTTCTTAGAAGAGTTGTAGCGGTGGTTAAAGCTTTGTCATCAAGAGGTATGGCTTTCAGAGGCGATTTAGAAAAAATTAGATTTCCGAACAATGGAATTTTTTTTAATGTTGTTGGAACTTATTTCAAAATTCGACCCATTTTTAGCTTCACACTTTGAAAAATTTGGTAATAAAGGTAAAGGTAAAGGATCTACATATTATTTATCATTTCAAACACATGAGCAGATAATAACTTTAATGTCAGATACAGTTCTACAAATTATTATTAAAGAAATCCAAACAGCAAAATATTTTTCTATAATAGTTGACTCAACCCCGGATGTATCACATGTTGATCAGCTGTCATTTGTTATTCGATATGTAGACGGTAAAGGATTTCCACAGGAGCGCTTTCTTGGTTTTTTAGGTAATACTGGTCATAAGTCTGAACAACTGTGTGATGCAGTGTTGGGTACTTTAGTTTTGAATCAATTAAATATAGATAATTTGAGGGGACAATCGTACGATAATGCTAGCAATATGTCAGAGGAATATTCTGGCTTACAAACGAGAATAAAAAAATATGTCAATTTGCTGAATATGCTTCATGCGCTGCACATTCGTTTAATTTAATAAGAACTTCTGCAGCAAGCAGTTGTCTTGAAACGTGTAATTTTTTTAATTTGTTGCAAAGTTTATTTAATTTTTTTTCAGCTTCAACTAGTCGGTGTGAATTATTGAAAACAACTAAAACAATTAAAAATCTATCAAAAACACGTTGGTCAACTAGAAACAATGCCTGTACTTATTAAAAAAAAATTGGCATGATATAATTGAAACATTGGAAAAAGTAGTAGAAGATAATACACAAAAATCAATAGCTCGTTGTGAGGTAAAAGGGTTACTTCGAAAATTAAATTTCGTGTAATCTGCTGTTTTGGTTATTTTCCGGAGTGATATTCTCGAACGATTTAATATGACAAGTAAAAAGCTCCAGTCTATCAATATTGATATATTTACTGTTGTTGAACTTTACAAATCTCTGATTCATTACGATTTATTTATAATTCAATACAATTCGAAAATTTCAGAAAATCATTTGAAAAGTATGAAGATCTTGCAAAAGAAAACTCTCATATCAGTATGTATGATGAAACTGAAAATAGGAAGAAAAAAAGAAAGTTGCATAGTGATAAGACTAATTCCAATATTACGACTTTTACAAAGCAAGAAGATTTATACATCAACACTTATATAGTTGTTATTGATACATTATTGCTTGAATTAAAAATAAGAAAATCGGCCTATGATATTATATTGAAAAAAATTCTCTTTTTTTTGTAACATCGAACAATTATCTTCAGTAGAACTTCAGAAAAGTGCGGAAATACTACAAAAATCTTATCCAAAAGATTTGGATATAAGTTTTATTAATGAAGTTATTCAATTTCAAGGACACTTAAAAAATGTTACAATTGATGCACCTAAAACTATAAATGCAATGTTGCAATTTGTAAAATGCAAAGATTTAATTACTGAGTATCCATATATTAAAATAGCGTTGCGAATATTTCTTTCAATACCAGTAACTAATTGTACATCGGAACGTTCTTTCTGGGTTTTGAAACGAATCAAAAGTTACATGAGATCTTCAATGACCCAAGACAGGTTTTCCGCACTGGCAATTTTGTGTATTAAATCAGACATAACAATTACACTGGAGTTTGATGAAGTTATCAATAATTTTGTTAATTTCAGGAGCAGAAAAAAATATTTTAAAAATAGGTACAGTTTTTAATTTT
This sequence comes from Sipha flava, assembly GCF_003268045.1. Taxonomy (NCBI): domain Eukaryota; kingdom Metazoa; phylum Arthropoda; class Insecta; order Hemiptera; family Aphididae; genus Sipha; species Sipha flava. Next base: position 1,470,382 of record NW_020273018.1, read on the forward strand.
TTTTAAATATTGATATAAAAAGTTATTTTACACAATTTATAATTTTTAAAATATAAAAATATTCATAGCCCTTAATTTGAAATTTGTTTGTTTTTTGTATGTACCTATATAAAATTCCTTGTGAGTTGGAGGGGTGGCTCATTTTTGTTGTCCCAGGGAGTCAAAATTCTGTATACGGCCCTGCGCGTTATTGTTTACGATATGTCGTGGAGCAGTGGCATAACTATCATAAGGCAAAGCAGGGCAGTGTCCCGAGGCGCCTTGGACATTTCTGAAACTATACTTCCCTAAAATAATTGACAATGTGTCATGGTGTTTAATAATAACTTTTCAAATCATACGAGGTGGTTCTAGTAATAATCAATATTGAAGTAGAATAATAATTCACGCAATATCCTTTTATTTTTTTAAATACCTAATAAGCTGAATTTTCTTTTTACCATACACGACTGTTAATTAATTTTATTTGTCGTTTCGTAATAAATAAGTATACTTATAAAAAAATAAATAAATAAAAAAAACAATAATATAGTTATAATATGATGTGTACACCTTGATTATGAATGTAAAAATAATATTAATTAGGGGGCCTAGTTTACTTACTGCACCGAAGCCCTTTCCTGTGTAGCTACGCCACTGTGGCGAAGACTTCACGAAAAGTAATGGTCGTTCGAATGTGACAAGAACGCGTCGGCCTAGTGAAGTTTACGACACCCTTTACTGTACGGGGCACGGTGAAAAGCGTTCGCTACAAACGCGCCACGTACGTGTCACGTTCCTGTGCCGCCACGCGCCTCGTGCAAACGATCCGTCTAAGGATTTGCGTACAGGGATAATTTCTTTATCATATTTTTTTTCACATTTCCCTACGCCCATCTGTTCGGCCGACGGACGAGAAATAAGTGCACTGCAGTCAGTTACTTGTCGGTATTATTATTACAACGCCGAAATACGGTTTATACCTTTCGGACAGAGTTTTAACGCGTTTAATCTCGAACGCCCCGGTTAAGTGTATAAATATGTAATTGTCTGAATCAATTTCGTTGATTGAAGGGACTGGTTGCCCGCGAAACGATCGCCATAAAAAGACAAGTTTTTTACGACTCCGTGCCACGCGCGTGCCTTCGTCCGCTGTCCGCGCCCCTGTACACGAGTATCTACCAATTACTCCGGAAAGTTTAATATTAATTAACTCCCAATACGAATGGCTACCACATGGTCGTACATAATGAATGTGTATACGGACGTGCACTTATTTTCATTTTCAAGTAATATCGAACCCAATACACTTACGAGTACGACCGCCTCACGTCCGACGGGAATATCGGTGAAAATCAAATTCAACACCCGACCGAATACCGTTATTATAATTATTTCTTTCGGCGGTCGAGTTTCCAAAATGATCGTGCTGGTGCCGAGTTATGTCTTGTTTGATTTCACATTTTTTACGTGTACTTTGTCGTCAACGCGTTTACTTGTAATGATCGTTATTGATAAACGTAGAGGCCGCGGTATGATTTATTAGCGTTGCGGTCCGTATGAAATCATTACGTATGATACCCGTGTATAGTTTATAATTTCAACGGAACACGTAATATACATACTTATACGTTTGAAGATTAACCGAAAACTACACTAGTGTTCTCTAATCGTTTCGTCTTAACCGAGAATTAATGCGATTTTTCGTAATACCACTACAACTACGTACATCAGAACTAAGTTATACTACGTACAAACGGTAATAATTATACAACAAAAAATGTATTATTAACTATCATCGACTAATATTAAAAAGTACACTTTATGAGTACGATAAGTATATGTTTGCGTTGCGAGTGATTACCATTCGTTCGCGTTTATCTCGGAGAAATATTTACTCGAGATTTATCGTGGTTACGAACGGGTACTTAACGATTTTTAATTCCTGCGCGAGTGCGAACGCCGTACAAAAATGTTATAACAATATTACAATCGAGTACCGGTCGCACCGGCCACGCGCGAATCGAAACGAAAGTGTACAATAAAATATTACAACGTAAATAATAAATAATACATAAGTACGCGTGGAAAGTGCACTCCGATAATAAATACGTCAAATGTATACGAACATACGCATTAATATTTAATAACCGATGTTTTCCGAGTAGTGGTATATCGATCGAGAAATGATTTCATTATTATAAATTTCGTCAAACGCACGTCGTCGTCGTCGTGACCGCGAGAAAACTGTCCGCGGCCGATTGAGCAACACGTTTTGATTAAGGAATCGTACCTATACTTACGTGTTTTACTCTATTTCTGTACAAAATAGACGATTTAAAAGTCACTACTATGATAAAAGACGGTATGAACGTAAAAACATAAAAAAATAACTAATATTTTGAAACACATTATGGCAGGTTATAAAAAGCATATAAATATTTTTGGAAGTACTAAAATGTTATATACTCGTACATAATGTACAGCATATTATTTACTGGGCAAATTATTTCAACTTTTTTCATCACTACAAGAGAGAATACACTATGAAGAATGTAATTACGAGGAAACAAAGTTTCATACTACAATAAATACTCATTTGCCTACTAATAATTTACATTTTATGTTGGAAATTATAAAAAGCACTTACGCAGATAATACTACCGTTGGATAATATTAACGTTGTATGTGTTATCTGCAGTTCAATGATTATCAAATCAATAATACCTGGTCAACATTTAAAAATTGAACCAATTTTACCAATGATCAATTTGAAGAAAAACAAAAAAAAAAGGCGATATAGTAGTGGCACTAAAAGTCATTTAATTTATTTCAAAAAATGTATTATCACACAGGAATTATGAATTTTATATCTCTTCTAAATAAAACAAACACGTATGCAATTGGACATTAGGTTTCGTTTGATTGGAAGGAAACAGATAATATATGGAGGATTTATTATGACTGCACTGAGTTGAATTTTCTGGATTTTTTCAACAAGCTATTCAACAAATTATGCACAAAAAATCACAATAGTAAGTTTTTAACAATAACCATAAAAATAGTTAATTGTAACACTAACAATAACAATAACTTTTTTCGTAAATTTAAGTTGTACCAATTTACCGATGACTTATCGTTCCGCACAAATGTTAAGAATAAGTGAACGGACCACCACAAACGAATAGTTGAGTTTGATTTTCGAAACTTTGAGGTAAGGGTGCTGAGCATGTCCCTGGTCTCCCGGTTACAAAAACTGAATACCTCGGGAACGGTGAAAGCACAAACGTCGGGAATAGGTGCACGGACCAGCTGGAACGAAACGCAAACAAATGACTAAATTTAAGTTTGAAATTTCCAAAGCGGGGGAAACGGAGCTATAACAAAGCCAACTAAGTGCGTTATTATTGGTTTTTTTTTTTTTTACAGCGTTCATGTATTCCGTACTATTAGTAACCGTATTTGCAGGGTGGCGACAGAAACATTTAAAACGGTGTACAGCGGACGGTTTTTTTACGTTTCGGTATTTAGATGAACGCGAGCGCGAGTGTGTGTAAACGAGATTCTCCAACGCGTAACATTTGAATACTTCGAGTAATGGACGGAAAGAAAAAAAAAAGAAAAACCCGTTACCCCGTAATTCCGATACGCGCGTGTGTACGTTGTATATGCGCGCACACGCGTCTCCAGGGCGCGCGATAATGTCCACGATGGATGCTACGCGAGCATTGATTAAATATACATATATAATATATTTAATGAATGACGCGAGTGTAACATTACGGGATCGTGTATTTGCGTACGTTCCGTTCGTTAGCGCGGAACAACGCCGTAGTACTAGGCAATTCAACCTCATGATTCAGGTCAAAGGAAGTGTTAAACAAATCAAAATAAACGTATATTCGTGTCGCAGTATAAAATTAGTTATCATAATTAGGGCCCGGATTTAAATGCATTGAAAACCATACAAATATGCTCTAAAGAAAAAACGTCCTTAAAAAATGCATTTTACCACAAAAATAAATAATAATTAAATATCAAGAAAATAATTTGTCTTTTGATTTGATTTTGAATAGGCTAAATTTGTTAAGTATATCGAACATATACGCATTAAAAACAAAAAAAAATGACCCAATAAGACTAAAAATGCTCTAAAAATGAAAAAACGTCGAAACATGCAAAAAAATGCAAAATAAAATTTTTAGTTTTGAAACCCTGGTTACATGAAACGAATTATGTTCTTAGAGAGCATTGTGTATGATCAACCGAAAAAATATGCACTTTGCATTGAAATCCGGACCATGATCATAATATTTTTGTGTATAAAAGATAATTGTAAAACAACATTTTTGTTACGCTATGTTCAGATTAGCGTGTAAGCAATGATGTGTGTAATTAGGTTAAGCTAAATGTATATAAGACGGAAGAAAAACCGATGAAAGAAGTCTTCTGCGGTGGTAGTGCGACTCGACCACCGTAGGAACGTATGCACTTTATTAAGTATCGACTTTAATCAACTTGTGTCTGTACGTACGATTTGATCGGCGTATACGACAACGTCTACGAACACCGTAACCGTACGTACTTATCGTTTCGTAAACGGACGGATATGATCAAGCGGCGGCAGACCAGGCTGCGTGTACGAACATGCAGTAGTTACAGCCTAACACCGACCGCGGTCGTGTTCAACGATGTTTTTTCGCCGCGCGCATTTAATTTATTATATTTTTCTGGTGTTCGGATTGATCCGCATTAAATGTTCTCTCCGAAATACCCTGTCTTGTGCTCTATCCTTTAAGCGTTTGCACGAATCGACTCTGACTTCTACAACTCGTTCTTGGCCTTCCTCTTCCGCGCTTTCCTTCCGTCGTATACCTTCCAGTATTGTGCTGTCGAGTCCTTCGTTGTGTCTCAGCGTATGGCATATCGTATGCCATTCCCTTGATCTTAGACAATTTAGTAACGTTATTTTGTCTTCCTAAATAATTTAATATCAACAAAACAAGAAACCATTGTAGAAGCTCTAGAAACGTGGCGCCGACGAAAAACGGAGAAACTAAAACGGACGGAGATGAAAACAAACGAAGGAGTGTTAAATTTAATTGAAAAGAGTAGAACCTTTAACTAAATCTAACACTTTTTCGTTTGTTTTCATCTCCGTCCGCTTTAGTTTCTCCGTTTTTCGTTAGCGCCACGTTTCTGAAGCTCCAAGAAGGATTTCATCATTTTTATTCAGCGTTCATGTTTCAATTTCGTATAGCGCTATACTCCATACATACGTTTCAATGAAACGTGTTCTTGTCTGTTCTAGCCATGATTCGCGTGTCCAAGGAGGCATGATATCGGTCCATTCCGATCCCTCCACCGCCGCCTATCACAGTCCGGTCTCGAGTCTCACCGATTATCGTGCGCCACATCGACGGGGGCGTACAGCGATGACTCACCACTTTTCATTTTCAATCCGTTCTTCTTTTTTTTCGTCTTTTACTTTCCTTCTTCGCGTCCTGGTGCCGCCTTGACCTGTGTACGGTTTTTAACTTGCGGTCGCCTTTTGTTTTTTCTGCTAATCAACGTTTGTTTTCGCCGTGGTCGTTACATTCGACATAAGTGCGTCCTCACCGCCGTCGTATAATTAATTAACGTGTGTGCGCCTTGGCCGTCGCTGTTGAAAACGGCGGGTACGTTCGCCCGGTTCGTGTGTGCTGTTTCATCATTGCTTGTCTACAACTCCCACCTCGTAGTGTCAAGAATGATGTCCATGATTTCCATTGCCGGGTGATAATCAAACCTCTAATTACTATCATTGTAAAAAGTCTATGATCAGCGAATGAGCTTCTGGTCATTTATATTATAAATATTAGTTAATTTATTATTATTCTGGTGGGGCGCCTCATAAATTCAATATTTGTATATTATTATTATTGTTAAGCGCAACGCGCATCCATTGTATGCCTCGTTGTTGTTTTTCAATCATTGACGTCGAATCGTACGATCGGTCTTCAATACACTTATCCCGCAACCAAACGCGAGTCTTTTCGAGTTCTATGGATTATTTATTTTGCTTATAAGTTTATTGCGTACATAACATGTATAAATGATTATCATATACCTCATACTACTGCCGTATTTCGTTATATTAATATTAGTCCAAGATTTTTGATGTACCGGTAAATTAATATATATTATATTAAATTAATTGAGTTATGACGATTTGTTATTATTCAAAATTACTTTTTTACTTGAAATTTTACGTCGTAAGGGCCACCACGGAGTTGAAATTGCCCTTAGATCTACATGTTTTTATATTAATAATTTTCTCTTCGGAAGGAATGCTTATTTTATAGATCATATTCCACTTTTTACTTCCTTTTCTGATCTCCTATCATTGTTTATCATACTTCCTAAATATGTAAATCGATTTACTTGTTCTATTCTGGTTCCTTTAAGGGATTTATTAACTTTTGGTTCATTTTGCTTAATGCATACCATTAATTTTGTTTTTCTCGGTTTTATATTTAATTTTAATGTTGAAAATATGTTTTCCGTATACGAGTGCTGTTTGTAAATCCTTTTCTTGTTGCATCGAGTAAAACTATATCATCTGCAAATGATTGATATAAGAATATTATTATTTCTGTGTTTTTATATTTTACTTTTTGTTTTATTACCTTTTATCGCGTGTTCGATGTAGACATTGAACAAAGAGGGTGTACAGCTGTGTCTTATTCAATTTATTGTTATCGTTTCGTTTTAATTCGAATCGAAACAACCATACCATATAGCTCGGTGTAACAGTTGGGCACACACGAACCGAACACGAAAAGTTCACGTAATCGAACGATAAACGTGCGTGGCCGAAAATCCGTCGATCACTCATGATCGGGAAACGCTGGAAAATCAACGTGTAGAAAACATCGTATTGTAGTGATCGCAATCGTGTGACGATGCGCGTGTACGGACGGTACGGATTTCTCGATGACCGGTGCATCGAATATCATGTGCATAACGTAACGATACAATATAGGCGCGTACGTACATTTATAGATACTGGATGGATACCGTGTACCTACATCGATATTTATTATACATTTTTTTTTCGTCTTTTCTTACATTATTCCTCTTATAGAACGTAAGCTATATTTAGATTTTTCTATCGCTTTAACCGGATGATTTTCATGTTGCGCGTTTTCGCCGCAGACGCAATAATTTATACAAACCTATTTTATATACTCGTACGCATATCGACCGACCGGTGTACGGCGGTGCACAACCCCGTTGTTGCCGGAGAGAAAAGTTAAACAATATAATATGTGTTTGCGTTCGCCGTGCGCGCGCGCGCTGCAGCCTATATGAGAATCGTGGCCCATGTCTCCCTGTAATATATTTATAACATTCAGTGTTACAATAATCTCTTATTCTTGTGTCGTCGTAAAATGAAGAACTGGCGCAAAAAAAGTCGTATGCGTGCATAAAGGTCAGAGTTGCCCGGGGAATCGTGTCTTGTATATATGTGCCGTACATAACAAAAAAAAGAAAAAAAATATAAATAATAATAGTAATAATAATAATAAACGAAATGAGAAATAATGTAAAAAATACATATATATGTATACGCAGTGGAGTTAACATTAAAATATGCTCGATACGTGGGTGTTTCGATTGTCTTTGTTTTTTACGTGTATAGTAACTCACCGGCGTTATTGTTCACGTACGCCATTTTTTTCATTTTTCATTTTTTTTCCTCTTCTCCGACAAGTTAAACACACACACACATACACACAGTATATTATTATAACGATGACAAGTGGAGAGTGCAATCTCCTATACATAAATGAGTGTATGCGCGAGCAAAAGACGATAATTTCTGTGAACGACTATTTATTGTTATTGTTATATTTTTAAATGTTTATTTATTTATTTTTTGCTATTCGTCTGTACCCGACACGTAATGCATACCGGAATATGTGCATTTAAATAGGAATACCATTTATTAGAGTGGGATCAAACACTAGGCCTAGGATTCAACTGGTATTAAGTCCTGAAATATTAAATGTGTCCTTCGGGATGATGGGACCTTTTTTTCTCGGGACAATTTCATAATATTTCAAGATTTCAAGTGCGTTCACTGAAAATTTCTGTACTAAATTTAAGATTTTATAATATGTAATACATTTGTATTCGGATCAATGGGGCAATATTATACAACATTTGGATTTTTGACTGCGTTTTAGGCCCATTATATCAATGTTTAATAAAAAATTACCGTCATCGTAACATGCACACCTAACGTATTAAACATTTCCAGAGGGCATGTAATCAATTTATATGTATCATGAAGAAACTTAATTGAGTTATCGGTAACAAGCAGTGTAAAGGCCCTCTGGACAACCGAGCTCGGTAAACGCTTTTAATTCGTTCCTGACAGTTCTATAACTGCAGGGATGGGATAACTATATTACCGCGGTAACGTAGCGAACTAGCAACGATGATGGGTAGTAATAATAGCAATAATTGACATGGAGAATATAATTGCTTTGGTGCGCGGCAGTCGTCTCGCGAGTTATTAATCCAATATTTCACGAACGTTCGTTTTTATTTTTATATTTATTTTTTTAAAAAAAAAAACAACCCCAAAACCACATAGATTATTTTTGTTCAACGTACCATGTTACGATAATATACGTACGTATGTAATCGACAGGGTGCGGACGTTGGAAATCGAATTTAAAGTGTACGCGAAAAACGATATTATAACGCATTACGCGCTGGTTCACGTGGAACTCGTTACGCATAATTCGAGTGGACGCGCTGTTACGTACATACGTACCGTATAATTTGCGCAAAGCTATCGTATCACGTCACGGCCGTGGGGGATGGCGAGAGGTGCCTACGCCCCGGGTGCAATTCCTGGGGAGCGTAAACATTCAAATCTTGCATTTTATATTAAAAATTATACCGATTAATGTCGTACATTTTGTTTAGAAAATCTTTAACATCCTTCGCATCAACCAAAGGAATCATTGAAAATAATATCTAATATGCATAATTTTTTTAAATTAAAAAATGCATAAGGGCGCATTTTGAAGTTTCGCTCCGGGCGCAATGATCGCTTGCTACGGCATTGTATCCTGTAACTGTATCACTGTATCCTGTAACAGTGGCGTATATAGGGAGGTGCTTAGCGGACTACAACCCCCCCCCCAAAATGCTTTAAAAAACTTAAAAATTATTTTAAACGTTTGTTATATTTTAATGGTGTATTATGCATATTTAGAATTTGCGTCCAACGTTAAATCGTTTTGATCCTGTAAATGAAATGTAGATAAGTATCTACTGTCTTGTTAGTAATTCTTAGATAGCAATGATAATTTAACTCTGTCCATAGTAGCCCCTCCCGAAAATATTTTCTGTATACGCCAATGTCCTGTATCACTGAACGCGTACGCACACGCACAATAACGAAATCGAACAATAATTTACATAACCGTGTGTTGCGAACTCGCGGAAACGACGGAAATCCACGGGCCGAGAACGGAAATGAAGACGCGTACAGCGAAAATACTGGCGTGTACCCGCGGACCTTTTATCCTAAAAGACATCGCCGCCGCGTGTACTCTCGGAACCTGAAGCCGGAAAGGCGTTCAAGACGGTCCCGTTCCGCATGCACCACAGACGATTCGTAAACACACATAAATAACGTTTTTCCCGTTGTTCAATAAGATGTTACGTTTATTTTCGCGTTTGAAACAATGGTAATAACAATAATAATACGTTCATACCGTTCTTTGTCGTTTAAAGTTTTGACCGAGACGTTCCGCGGACGAGAGCGCTAACGAAAATACCGCTGACATTTATCGCGTTCCGGATAGTTTAATTTTTCATCCGAACAACTGTTACTTAAACATTCAATACTCGACTGATCGTTTTTTTCGCATTCCAATAAACCACTGTTTAAAAACCTGTACATCGTATACGCACACCCATTACCACTGTATTGTAATTAGTATATTGTTATCGAAAAAAAAAAAAAATAAAAAAAATGCAGTGAAATTATTCGATAAATTATACTTTCACCCCCTTATTTTTATTTTCTTTCTAGTTGTAACGTGACCTTGAACTCCGATTGAATCAAATTTTGTGTATATAATGGATCTGTATCAATTTATATGCTCCAAAAGTTTCATACGGCTTTATCGACCGATATCTCATCGCTATAGTTTTTTTTTTTTTGAAAGAAATTCACTCATAGTTACTAACTAGGGCTTGGAAGTTGATGACCTTAAAAACATTAAAACATGACCTAAAAAATTTACAAATATTTGTTTTAAATTAATAAAAATACATTTTTTTTTTTTTTTTTAATATTTTACTCTATTTTACTCTATTCTATTCTATATTTATTTAACATTCTATATAAATTTATTGAAACTTGACAAATTACTCAAAATATCACATAAAAATGGACAACAAATGTCCTTAAAATACGAAACAAAAAAATTACAAATATTTGTTTTATGAATCTATCAAAGCTTACAAATTACTCAAAAATTAAAATCATTGCATTGTACTATTACAGTGTATTTAATGTTATTAAAAATAAATAAATGATGATCATCTGTTTATAAATATTTATAATTGAAAAAACTTCTCACCACATCCACTGAAGTGATTGGGAGACGCAGACGAGTACTAACCGACCTTTTCATTTTCATAATTTCGAAAATATTATGAAAAAAATAATAAAATTTAGATATAATGGGTATTATTCAATATAATACGACAACAACACTACGAACGTAATCGGCGAGATAAAATCGAACAAGACTTAAGTTATCGCTATATGGTCGACAATAAACGATAAGAAGTGAACTAGTGTAAAATCAGTAAAAATGGCTAAAAGTGTGGAAAAAATGATTTAAATATGTCAAAAAATTACTTAAAAAGTAATAATCACAAAAAAATGCAAAATAAGATTTAATTATTCGGATTCATATGATAATGAAACACATTTGTGGCTAGCAGAGCATCGTATAAAAAGTTTAAAAAAAAATGCAAAATGCAACTTCCGAATCCTATTAATAACCATAGTAAGTATTATAATAATTGAAAAACGTCCAACAAAGTGTATAGGTATTGTAATCGTATTAAATTATTCGGATGCACCTAATATAGGTAATTTAACATAGTGCATTGTTTTACATTTTTTTTTCGAAATAATAACGTAAGACATATTCTATGTACATATTCTATATTCTATGGTACGTAAGTACTAATGATTTATTAACAACCAGAGACCAGCACTATTAATGCGTTTACTTATAATATTTTTCATTCTAAACCATTAGGAAGTAATACCGATAAAACAGTTCAGAGTTATGGGCTTTTTCGAAATAAATGTGTGATAGGAACACGAATAAAGAGTACAGCCTTACGTCTCACGTATATACTCGTACGTTTGATCTAGAGTAACAAAAACATATGCGCATTGCGAATTAGTTTTATTATTTCAATAGGTTTTTCTCCTTGTTTGAGAATACGTATTCATCGTTTGATACCGATTTTGGTTTTAAATTGCGTTAGCGCGAGACTTTATATGTAATAAAAAAAAAAAAATCTCCGCTGAACAATGCAGCCGGTATCCCAACTATAAACTCTCGAACACCGTACGTACGCCACTGATACGGTCAGATACGAGTCGAAAACTCGATGAAATACGATATAATATAACTGGTGACGACAACAACATCACGTATTCCCGACCGTCTTTCGCAGGTATCGGCACAATGTATGTGCGCAGAACGAACGCTTAGCAGATCAGTACATTTATAAGATCACATACGTATTCGGTGTGTGACTGAGGGGGTAAGGGATGGGAAACAATAACCTCTTTTCGTACAGTTGTACGCGTCGTAAACATGGTATAACCTAACCTATAGGTACCGTATAAATGTATATTATAAATTATCACGTTATAACTTCGAAACAACATTTTGAACGCGAAAAGTAGGTGTACACACAATGTGATACGCTCGCGCACGCACACAGTTTTCCACGCGTAATTAATTATTATCGTATTACAATATCGATATCAGACGAAAAAATACGATTGTTATCAGAGACCAAACGGGCGGCTACGTCTTCCTAAAAAACAATAAAACAAAAGGACGTACTTATGCAGTGTACGGTAACGTTGATAATAATTAGACACGGTGTGGTATAAACAAAGCGGAAAAACTCGGGTGGGCGTGTTCCGCTCATTCACTGCCTGTTACGCGCATAATACTCGTATTATAAGTACTTCATTTTTAGTCATCCGCTGTATACAGGTCACCGTTCGCTGCATACAATACGGTAAACGGCAATTGCTTATTGAATATACAGGGCGATTTTTCAAGTACACTCACGTCTCTTTCGTCTTTAAATCATGCATTAGTTCAAATTCTGATTTATCGAAAATATATAGGTTAGTATATAGACAGATTATGTTTTTCAGTACATCAATTCTTTTTGTACCTCTTCAACAGTATCCTGTGGCAATATCAACTCTTGTTTTACAAACGGGAAAACGTTATTTTTAACGCAAATAATAATTGTTAACTTCAATAATAAGCAAATAATAAATATAACGCGTTTCACGGCACGCGTGTGTATCCAAAATATAAGCATTATTATTTGAACAGATAAACCAATATCGACGAATAGGTCGATGTTATCATTTGGTCATTCCTCACGTTACAATGTTATAATTGTTTTACCGTGTTCATACGCAGTACGAAATTCGATTAATTCCGAAAGTGCAATGTTGATTGCGTTACATCAAAAGAAAAATAACCTGAATAATTATTCGCGTGAAAAAATTTAAATGGCACGATGCCGTTTGAAAAACAAAAGTTAATACCACGCCGCGAGGCACAAGTTAAAAAATATATATCCACACGATTTCGGAAAACGTACAAACTGAAGTTTTCTATTAATCAAGAAAACGGTAAACGAAATTCGTGCGCCGATCTTGTTCTTACACCTGTGCGTGCACGGCTGCCTCTCTTAGACTTAAACAAACTTAACTAAACATAACTTAATTTGACCTAAGTTCTTAACTTTAACTTAACTTAACTTGACTTAACTTGACTAATTAACTATTCAGACTTAACCAGCTCTCGTTAGACGAACCGTGCGACGTATGCGCGAGCCGTCCATCGTCCTCGTCCTCGTCGTCCGTACCGCGGCGGAGGGATCGATTAATTTGTGACGACGTCCCGCGGGGCGTAGTCCGATTTCGGTCGCAATTAAATCAATTCTGAACAATTATTACCGTCGTACACACGAGGTTTATTATTTATTATTACATTACGTACACGGTCCGTCCGTTTAGGGCGTACGCGATACACACGCGCAGACGCGTACACAAATACAATAAATGTACACACCGTGATCGCGTATCGCTTGTGTACATCTACACGCACACAAACACACACGTGCGTACTCATTGATTAAACATGAGTGTGTTTAGCCACCGGTGATTATATTAAAAGGATACATCCGGTTACAAGACATTTATACGCACCGGCCGCCTCTGCCGAGTACGTTTTGTACACGCATTGCGAGCATTATATACGTACGCGCGACACCGTACGTTTTATTTTCCCGTTCGATCCCATCGACGGTTCGAATCGTTTCGTCATTATTTTAATCGTTAATTTGTACATTACTGTGCACGCGCCCATCTATCCGTCCCCATCCCTATCAGTACGCGTATACGTGTATACGTACATATATATACGCGTGCATCAGAGCCTAAAATTATGCGCGGTACGATACACTTTTTGTAATACGAAATGTTAATTGTGTAGTACAAAATGAAAAAACGTGTTGTGGTTCAAGTTCTCTATATTATGGTATTCGTTTTTGATTTTACATTTTTTTATTAAATTATTTTACATATTTCTAGAATTCCAAAATATATCATGAGCAAAATCTAAAATACCAACTATTTCAATTGTGTTACTAATTACTGTTTACGTTTGAAAGGGGAGTATTACAAAATCCTCAAGTGTGCAGTACGAAAAAATATAAATTTTAGCCTCTGGTATGCATATTTACTCGTGTACATTGCAATACGCGAGCGGACTCGACCAGTTGTTAACAGTCGTTCATAACGAACCGTGTACCACGAAACAGGTACAATCCCCCTGCCCTTAGGTTATTATAGGTTAGGTCATTAGTGCTATTATTATTATCCGGTGTTAACGGGCGTACCGAAAGTTTTTACGAAAAGTTTTCTCCTCCGTACACATGCTGTGTACTGTTTCGATTTTTTCGTCGGCTGCCTCGATCTCAATACCCTTCGATTTGTATATTTATTAAAAACTCCTCGACAAACGCACACGCACACTCGTAACGTTTGCACATATAAGCGTACAAGAAGAGACTATATTGAATGCCGGATTTTTTAGCTGACCCTTCGCGTTTGGCGCTCGATCCCTTTCACAGTCTCGGTTTTCCTCCGACGCACCACCTCGTGTCATCACACCATCGCCGTCGAATGAAAACGGTTCAATAATACGATTATTTATCACGCACAATCTTCATGAGATTTACGCGCACAACGATAAATTCATGCGATAAATCAACCTTGTCCGTACGCGCATATTTACTGTTACGCGCGAACGACTTAAAAAAAAAAAAAAAAATAACCCGGAATAGCATAATAATATCTTTTGTGGCAACGTCGTCGCGGGCTCAATCTCCTTCGGCGCGTCCGCGTTCGCACGCAATTAAAACTTTTTATGCTACACCGACGTTGCGCCCTGCAACGGTTGTATAATACGAACAAAATAATGATCGTATTTTCCAAATTCTCGCGTGATATTATTATTATTGTTCTTGTTATTATGCGACTTCATTACACAGCTATTGCGACATTGTGGGCCGAACGCACAGGGGGTGACTCTGCGCTTCGTTCAGCGCCGCAGGATCAACAAAACTTTTGCACCGACAACATTTTTACCCGGAAAAAAGTAAAAGTAAATACGCGCGTAACATACGGTCGTATTAAAATCTCGAACAATAAACGACGTTACTGCATGGTCATGCACGCGCTTACGCGCCACTTTCTTATGTACATTTATGGCTGTAGACATTTACAGCAGTTCCCGAACTAAGGCCTGATCCGAATGAAATCGAATTCAAATTAAATGAATAGTGATTACTTGGACTAATATGCAATAAAAAATTGTATGATGTGCATTTTATTTACCGAAACATGCAAAAATATGCAAAACCAAATTGTTATTAACTCTAGAATTATTGTTTATCACAACTTATTGTTACTACTGTCTTTATTATTATATTAAATATTAGTTTGTACTAATATAGTTTATAAGTCGTACTAATGAAATTAAATACTTCTGCAATGTCTTACAATAAAAGTACTAAATACCTGCATGGGCCAGGCCCAACCTTAAAATTTAAATCAAGGCCGAGCCGGGCTTTATTTAAATGAATCACGGACTCCGGGCCAGGCTTTTAAATTTTGAAATCTATTACGGTCCGAGCCAGGTTTTTTCAAAATGTAAAATCTTGTACAAAAATTTAATTTTGCTGATAAAACATTCCTTATGGCCGAGCCGGTTTTTGAAGAACATCTTTAAAGCTTTAAGCCCGTTTCACAGCCGAACGTTCGAACGTGGCGTTTTTTAATTTACATTGTTCATATGTTTTATTTTTTTGATATCGAAAAATCCATATGCACCCTCTTCAGCCCATGCAGACCTTTAATAAGTACGTCTTAAAATAATGTATGGATAATTATATCGGTCGTCCGACCAAGATAATATTATATATGTAGTTTATTTACGACGATTCGAAAAATAAACGTTCATTAGATAAATACCATTTAAAATTAACAAAAGCTTAAAAATAATTAAATAAATTTGCAATTTTAAGTTTAAAAATTAACAAGGTTCTCAAAAGTCTATAAATATGCAATTGTATGTATTATTTTCAAAATATGCAAAAATATGTAAAATAAAAATAGTTCTATTTAATCAATAATAAGCTAAATCGTGGACATGCTGAAAACCAATCAATTTGGACTTGAGGAAAAAAACATGCAAATGCATATAACGCTTAGCCCTAGTGATTTCAATTATATATATATATATATATATACAATTTACACAATTGTGTTCGAGCAAACATGTGCATTAATTTGAAAAACTGGTAAATGAAAATCGTTCAAATTAAGACTTATATACTACTAACAGTTATTTATACTAGATTATTATAAAATTAATATTTTGCATCCATATGCGTTATAAAATATAAAATATAAAATAAAAAAACAAAATAAACATAAAATTATTGATAAACGTTATCTTTCATAATTATTGGTGGTTTAAAACTGACGTTCCTGGTTTTCGGGGATGAGTGGATTTTTTTTTATTGAGCATCTTAAGAGCTTTGTGAATAAAAAAAAATTGAGGCACACTACATTATCGTATAATTTACCAGTGTATATTAGTTTTGAATGTTGGTTAAATTGTTATTTTATTGATAATGTTTATATTATATCATGTACGTATACGTATATAAAGTATACATTGATGAAATTAATAAATGTTTTTATGATTAGGACGATTGTATATGCATAAAGTATTATATCACACAGAAATGGAACACATTTTATACGCTCGATATTTAATCGAAACGTTAGTATTACCATATAGTCGTAAATACAATGGTAATACATCTTGTCAGTGTCTCACAGGCCAAATGCGAATAGGTTTGTTTTGGGTTCGAACTGCACCGCAAGTAATTTTATGGAAATATTATACCGATTAACATTTATTTTGTTCACAACAATTTTTTTTCCGTAGTTTTGTCTATTTAAACAGAAACTCGCTAATCTTCCGTTTGTCCTCGATCATTATTCTTAACATTCCATCAAGAAAACTTAAAATAAAATGGCCAAAAAACGTTCTTATTAAAAAAAAAATGGATATCTCATTATTAATCCATTAAATTAAATAGGAGATCTTTGCTGTACTCGTAATGTGCGAGTAAAGGAAAATTTAAAAAAATTAAAAAAAAATTAAACATGAGTTATTGTTGATAGACGGGTTTTCCCTCTCGAGTTATTAAAGTCACTGTATTGTAATTTATTGTGTCATTTCATTTACTTATTATGTTAATTTATATAGATTGCAAATAAAGTTTTTCTTATTTTATTTATATTCGAACTAATTTAGACTGAACACACGATATTTTTCTATTTTACAAGCTTTTTGTTTTGTTTAAAACTGTAAAAATACGCCACTCTAAACGACTAACTTTAAATAAATATTGTGTGGACACGATAATACATTTTATTTATAACAAAAATATTATAAAAAATTAAGCACTCATTTGACAAAATTATAATTTTAAAAAATATCCAATTAGAGATTTTCACCCTTCAAAACGTGTCTATAGCGTTTAAATACGCCACCGGTTATAACTTATAAAATTATATAGTTTGTACTATTAAGTTTTTATGTAACATTTGTAGGTAAAGTTTCGATGAACATTTTCGATTGACATTTACAAAGTATCCGCTGTCAAAATCTCCGCTCGTCAAAACTTCATAACTGTTGGTTCGTTTTAAGATTTAACATAGAAATATTTATATAGAATTTCCAGGAAAATATTTTCTTCAACATATTAATGATTGCAATTCAAAGGATAAAACAGTTTTTTTTAACAAAATACTTTTTGAAATCATAGTAACAGTTTATCAAATAATTAAGAAAAAATATTAAACAAATAATGAATATTAAAAAATGTTCTTGTATATTTACTGATTAATTAATAGGTAATATATAAATAATATTTATAATAATTTATTATATTATATTATATATAATTGATACCGTTATGTTCATCGTAGTGTTGTAAACGAAATGTTATATTTTCAAGAAGCTTACCAATGCATTATTATATGTATATCCTTATAGTGGCGAGTGTCATTTAGCCATAATTTATATTTGTATTATTCGGCATTATAGTTATATATTTCGGTGGTAATTTATTTATGCGTGTATGATGTAATCGCTCAGTAATAATAAATAGACGTTCGAATAAATGTCGATGAAAACAATAATAATTAATTGAAAATTATGTGAAACATTTGTAAAATCCGTACTGATAATTTATTACAAAACGTGTCACAGAAACAAAATATAATATAATATAGCATACACGTTAAATTTTTAGGAATATGTAATGTTCTATAGTATCTATAGTATAAAATTCTGTTTCTACATTTTCTTATTGAATTTAAAATAATGCGACAGAATAGTTCTAACAAAAATCATAAAATAAAATAAATGTTAATATTATTTTTACTTTTTACGTAAACGCTGTGTCTCAATATAGTTGTGGCTTAAGGTTAGATACGGTAGATAGTGAAGCACAAAAAAAGAATAATTATTAAAATTTTCAAGAATTACGCAATTTTATGATTTATTCATTTGGGTAAACTTTTTTTTTTTATCTTTGTACGTCAATTGTGTTTAGGTTCGTGTGTGAGATTTGTTTATTAATCTAGATTTAAATCTTAGTTATACTCGTACATTTTGTGAATAATTAAATTGATAAATGAAAAACTAATTCGTAACTTATTTTTTCACGGATTTGTTTCATAAACATGTTTTACATTTCGTCATATCGTTTTGAAGTTTGTTTGTAGTCGATTGATATTAATTTCACTTTTGAAAATATAAAACATCAGTACAAGATGTAGAACGAATAAAACATTAATATACGTTGTTACATCAGAATAGTTGTTATGAGACAACATATGTACACGCGGTGGACACGATTACACAAAATAAGAAATTCCCCTCCGGTCGCCCAACCATCCCGTGTTATTCAAGTATAACATGTACGTATATAATATACGAAAACATTATTATTATTATTATTGCCTTAATTTCATCCATCCGGTTTTATTCGTTTCTTGAGTTAATCGAAAGTCATTGGACACGAATGAAGATTAATTAATAACGATAAGTTTTTATTCTTTTTTTCCGGAGGACAACGGACGATAAGGGAAAACCACCCGAATCGATTTAATAAGACAATAAGTCTTATTCGCACGAAATGAATATTGATGAGGGTTTGAAATTTATGCGTGTTTTTATTCCCTCGTTTTTTTTTCTCTCGTCCGCTTTCGTTTTAATGGTTGCCTGAGATAAAAATTAAACAATGCACGCTTATTTCGGTTTTTTTTCGGTGTATTTAAATCGACGTCGTGCCCGCTAAGGAAGCCGGTGGAGTAATTAAGGATTTTTGATGTCACGTTGTTTTGTTCGGGGCGTATTACACCGGGGATGACGACGGGAAGGGATAAGACTGGACGGTCGGTCTCGGCGAGATTACTTGTACACGACTAATACACGGGGAAAGGATCGTTTAAAAAACGTTAAGCATTCGATACGGTGCGTCGGGAGAAAAAAAAAGAATAAAAACTTCCGTAGGGGAAATTAAGAGAGCAGAGAAAAAAAATAACGCTGTTGTTTGTGCCGGCCCGCGCGTTCGGTCGTTTATCCCCGCGTTTAGGGCGAGGAAATTCAAACGCGAAATTGGTCGTTTCGCCGAAGGATAATCGCCGCCGTCACCGTTCAGATTTCTTTCTTACAACGGAACGAAACAATACGGCAGCAAAGTCATCGCGAGGTGTAGCTGTGTATCCATCCGCGTCTTGTATTTTTTTTTTATGGATTTCCTCCGTAGTCTTTCGACGGTCAGAGTTCCGCTACCACAGAGTTGCGGGAGAACATCCGATCGAATCGTCTGGAAATCGCGCGTTTGATTAATTGACATTCCGTGCGCGTTCGATGAATAATGATCGGCTGTAGAACACGTCGTCTTCTGGGCAATACCGTATAAATACACGTGCTTGACGGATCAGCGGGTAGTCCCCGAAGAGAAAAATCGTACCGCACACTCGCATCGTCGACTAATTAAAATAAGCTGCGCACAATTCTACACCGTACGAGCAACGAGCCGGGGATATCGTGAAGCAAGCGGCTCTAGAAATAGAAATTTGTTCACGTGACACCCATAAATGTATTCTTAAAAAATATATATATATGAAACCATAACAACTATTTGACTATTTACAACGTATTTGAGCATTCAGGTATATTTATTTGTCCTCCGACACAGTGATCTGTTTTACCCCCCCCCCCTCCTGTTAAGTGATCGGACCTATCGAGGGAACTGTGATATTCGGTGCGTGTTCTGCTGTGTACATATGGCCGTATTACAACAAATAACCGAACGCTAAACTAACTCTGACCGAAATAAACTATAACTGATTTAGGTTTACCGTAGAAAATATTGTATATTATTACTATTATTATTATCATTATTATTTACGTCACATTATCCGCCACTAATTAAAACGGAAAAAAAACCAACCAGTTATAATGCTACACTGTAAAAGCTAGATATTTTTTTCTTGTTAAACGATAAAATGTAGTCAAATGGATGGGTTATAATGTTTAGAGATCACGAAAATACGATTTTAACAAATGCATACCCTATATTAATCATAAAGAAAACAGCACTTATAAATTATAAATAACCTAATGAAAAATTGATCTTTTTTTGTTAACATAAAATCTATAGTACAATCGTAAGCCAAAAATTTAATAGGATTTTTAAGAAAACAATCTTTTACAGAAATTAACGAAATTCATCCGACAGATTATATAACGTAGTTATAATTGTGTCGATGTATCAAATTCTTCGAAAACTGGTGATATCGTTATTTAGCCGACGGTATTGAAAATAATAAGTAACAAACATTTTTATACAACTGAGTTTTGATATTATTATTCCATTTCCGAAATTAATTAATATTAATTATGCATTAAAAAAAAATCATTCCTATTTCAAATCGATGAATGAATTGACGTCAAGGTCATTTGATGGAAAAAAAAACACAATCAAAACCGATTTTAAATGAAAAATGTATATAATAAATAAAAAAGTGAAGGATAACTTAAATTTTTTTATTCCTGCAATAATTTTGTACTCACTCGTACTGAATTTAAATTCGAAAACTTATTGCAAAAAATTTACTATAATGTTAAAATGAAATATTGGGTAAATGCATTGTTTATTATATTGTTTTTCTCGGGCATATTTTATTTCATCGGAAAATATCGAAGTATACATTAATTTTTTTATAAAATAATAAAAATACGCGGACCCATTTATTGTTCTCCATTGCCAAATACAAGGTTGAGTTCAATAATTTACACTTATTTTTCAATAGATACGCAACTCCCTTAATAATATATTTTATAACGATTTTTTTCTTCTATTCTCTTTCTCTTTTGTTTGGGAATTAATGATATTCTTTTTGTTAAATATTTTTAAAGCAATCAATTCACTTTTCTTGAATTTAAGTTCGTATTCGTATAACAATAAGAAACAACCCAACAATAGCCAATGGTAGTTGCACCAATCGGTGTCGATTTGAACGTATCTTTGTGACTTATCATTCTCTTTTGATCGAGCAATTCAGTTCTTATTTGTCTCATCTATTGTTCGGGTGTTTGTGTGAACTTTAAAAAGTACAAAAAAAAAAAAAAGAAGAAAGTACACACGCAAAATAACGAAATGAATCGAAGACTTGTGATTAATCCGAGTTGGGAAAACTTTGTGGCAGCGCCACATTATTTCTCGGAGACACGTGTCCACGCAATTATTTTGTGTTTTTGTGATGTATAATTTCATTTACGAGGATTAAAAAAATTATAATCATAAAGAAAAGAAAACAACAACCTAGTTCGAAAATTAAAACGTTAACAAGCTCATCACGTATTTAAAAATACAATATTCCCACGATATTTGTTTTTCGGACTTGTCTTGTACTTCTTTCAAGTATTCCGACTGTAGCGGTTCGTTAAAATTCAGTGCGATTTTAATCTATTTAAATAAAAATTAGACACAGCGGCGGCGTTCCGTTTTTATATAACTCATATATATTATATTATTTTTCAAGCTCGTAAGATTTTTATTGTGTACATATACGTTTATACAACACGAGCGTATGTATATAAACATCGCAGTACTACACCAGAAGACAATTATGCCACGGCCCTATGAATATAATAATAGCTTAATTCCGGACGTTTTATTACCAACATTGTATTATAAAAGTTTCAAATTATATAATCCCTAAGCGCAATGTTATATTGGTCTTAATTTAATGCGAATGTAGTGTATAGGTACGTTATTATACAATATATGTATTATAATTAATTTAGTTAACCGTGATAAAATTCAAATCAGAGTAGCTTAAATTGAAAGTCACTTATCATAAAAATTGTATTTATTTTTCCGGCATATATCTAGTTTTAAAATTCGTTTATAAAAATTGAGTAAACGCTTTATTAAATACACTTACTATACTATGACGAACTTATCAAATACGTGTGAATAGTAGATATACATTGTAATTCAGTTAGTTAAAATTATAGCTGTTGTTATTTGAACTAATATAGAGTAGTTAAAAAATAATATCAAACACAATTGCTGTGGTCGTAAATCCATTTACTGAAATATTCAATCATTTAATCATTTAACTCGACATCAATGCACTGCATAATTCATTATTTTAATTAATGTTATAATGTGTTATAGAGAAACATTTTATTTTAGTATTAATTTTATTTGTCGATTCTTTCATTGCGTTATTTATGTATTCATCTGATTTTTATAACGTCAAAATAACTCATCTGCTACGAATAAATCTTTAACGATGTTTTCTCGTTAACGCATTACTATTGATATGTATAGTATAGCGATAATGTTGACATTTGTATAAAATTTAATAGTAAACATTTGAAAGCTTAGCTATATTTTTATTTGTACTGCGTATTTGACGGCGTATATGTAAATAAGCCGTTCTACGTTCTATTCCCATTGGATATTACATCAACGACTATCATCATATACTAATACGCAAAATAATTGTAATTACAATTATATACGTACATTTACACGTATGTTTTAGTAAGAATTCATTATCATGATGATTACTTACTGTGATATTATTTAATTTTTCGATAATGCGATGCGTCCTTTTGCTAATCTATTGTGTTGGGTGTGCTAAAAACCCATCAAAGATAAACGCATATAACCTTCACCCCCCACAAAAAAAAAAAACAAATAAAAAACTAAAAGACCTCGGGAGCCGTAAGACGTTTGAAATTCCGAGGCAGAAATTGCACTGTCCGCAGAAATTGTGCATCGAAAAACATTTTCCAACGTGTCGATATAATTCACCATGTAAGCTCAGCGGAACGGAAGGGAATTTTTTAATGAAACGCGCCAACATTTTCCCCTCGGAAAACATTCGGTCAAATGTGAATCATTTCCATGCTAGGTTTTTTCGTATAAACATATTGTATCGTACCGCTTACGGTCTCCGACGTTCGCTGCAATGGGCACATATCATCGTTAAGTGCGCGCTAGCGTTTTTTCAATACTCGCACACGTGCGTAATTTATATAAACAGAAAAAAAAAAAGCGCGCGCGTATCATCCTGTACATATGTATACGAGATACGTATACCCGAGCACGAACACACGCATCTGAATATTCTAATGTAATTTTTTTTTTTTTTTCGTAACCAAGTACACCTATATAGGCTATAACCGTATGAAGCGAATAAAAAAAATAAAAAAACAAAACAAAAATAGTGTTTAACAATGAGCATTTAAACGTTTTAATGTTTATCCAAGAGTGACGGGCTGGGTCTGTGATGGGGTGTGCCATATAAATTACACGAATAAAAAAAAAAAAATTAAAAACTAAATAAAAAACTAGAATTACAAACAAAGGAACAACCGCCAATTAAACAAGGGGCTTGGGTTCCGGTTCTGATGTTGGCCGTGGTGACAAGTGACACACACTGTAAGCGCGCAAACACGACATACTATATATATGTATGAAATAGGAAGAGTGAAAAAGAATACTATATTCGTGTGTGTGTGTGTGAAAGAGAGAGAGGACAAGAAAAAGGAGAGAAAAAAGGACGGAATGACAGATAAACATCGTCGCCCGTTCGGCGGGTAGGTTGCTGCTGTCGTCACACGGTGGAAAAATACAAATTATTTTCATCCGCCCACCGTATATCTACACGTATGTATGTGCTCGTGTGTACGCCACTGAACGCACACGTACACCAACCATGTCATTCCTATATACTCTATTGCTACTATAATGCAAGCACTGCAATCGTGTGTATGACTCCGCGCGGGGTGTTGACCAGACCGGAAACTTGAGGCTAACGACTGATGATTATAATAATAATTTCATTCAGCTGTCACACAAATCTTCGTAGACATACTCGCCTGCAGATGCGCATATTCCATTGGATCTTTCGTTCCATCATTACGTTGAAACGAAAGAAAATTAACTGCGATTTCATCATGAAACCGGGATTTCGTTATAAAAAAATAATTATCCTGCGAATTCATTTCGAGTTGCAACATTTTAGTAGATTAGTTTACAATGATCGGCTATAATTTTTTGCACACATCCGGCTGTTGACACACTAAACCGATTTTGCTTCTTATCGTAATTTTTCAGAAATTTTTCTCTGAATAGATACTAGCAAGTTAGCATTGCAATTTAATAAAATAATTTAATAAAGGCGTGTTTTAAATTATTCTGATATAAAAAGTCTTTGCATTATTCTTAGTTTAGAGTTTGAATTAAATTAAATTAAATTGTAATAAATTGATAAATAAATCGTTACTTATTGATTTGGGTTAAAGTCAAGAACTACGATTGTACCGATAATTCACGCGTAATATATTATTACATGCTATAGAAATGTAAATATATTTTTACACTCAATCCAAATATATTTATAATGGTGTAAAATTACAATTTAGCCGATTATTAATACGCTAATTTTAGCACGTAGTATTTA
Source organism: Sipha flava (assembly GCF_003268045.1). Taxonomy (NCBI): domain Eukaryota; kingdom Metazoa; phylum Arthropoda; class Insecta; order Hemiptera; family Aphididae; genus Sipha; species Sipha flava. The sequence continues at coordinate 1,495,358 of NW_020273018.1, forward strand.
TATAATATATTGGCATATTTTAAAATTCCAACCTGAAATAACGGTTTTTTTTTTATCATACTGGTTTTAACTAGGTAATATATGTGTTATCGTTTTTAAATTAAGTCATCCAATAACACTTAGAGTTCTTCTTGCGAAAATTATAATTTATCAAAAAAATACAATCGTTAGATTATTTTTTTTTCCATTTAAAAGATTGCAAATACTCTTTAGCAACAATACTATATTTTATCGCTACAATGGTAAGCATATACACACATATAGTATTTAACATCCGATTTAAAAGTCATACTAGAGTGTATAAAAAAAACGAGTTAAATGTATTTGTTTTGTTAGAAAAAAAATCAACCATAAATCTGAGTGAAAACTTCGGTCTCGTAGCTTCTTTAGTTAACTTGGTAAAATATAAATAACAATGGAATCGAAGTTATGCCACACAAAAACTAAATATGCAAACAGAAAAAAAAATTATTTTTTTTTTGCACCCGACCGGACGACATCCACCAAAACATTTAAAAAACATAACTTCAGCTGTTTACGGGCCAGCCCATGGGATTTGTAATTTTGTTGGCAGCAACATTTTGGCTGACCGTAATGCGGTGATGGTTTGTCTTTGTGTTTACGGTTTTAAACGAATTCAACTTACAATCGTTTTTTTTTCTTTTGTTAAGTATTAAAATATTTTCCTTTCAAAAAAATAACCATGTTTATAATTCAAACTTCTTACAATAGTTTTGTCCCGTGGTCATTGTTAGTAAAATTAAATTAAAATATAATATACGTTATAATATTAATAACAATATAATAATAATATTTGCTGATGATAATATTTGTTTTGGGATTATTATTTTAATATTTCTTGTAACTATTATTAGATATTCGTATAACAATTACTGTTTAAATTTAACTCTTTATCATATTATACTTTTGAAGTATATAGAAAAATTAAAAATTTATACGGATATTTTAAAATTCCATTAAGAATTCTTTTCCATGGTTTTTTTTTTTTTTTTTTTTTGTAAGAACGGAAATTTAAACATTTATTTGTATAACATTATAAATCGCAATAAACATCGTTTTTCAAAAGTCTGATGACTCAGACGCGTTTAATAAGTTTCCGATGGAAACAAATTAAATGCGTCGGTAGAAAAAATAAATCCAAAATAAAACGAAATCATTTAAACTCTAAGAGATTAATAAATTTACTTTACTTAATATTTATATATATATATTTGTTCTGTATAAATAAACATATCAGGGGTGGATTTTGGTATGTAGTGGTCCTTAAGCAGAATGAATTGCGTGGGTTCCTTATATATAAAATAAACGAACAATTAATTTTTTTATTTATTAAATCGCATTTGTTATCATATTTAGAAGTAGTATCAATTAACTAGTTATTTAATAATAAATAATTATATTAAATATAAGTAATATCATCATAATATTATATTTACTTTATAAGAGTATAAATCACCTAAACTTTGTGAGTATAGGTAATTATATAATGAATGATAAAAATAATAATGTCAAGAAATTATAATCAAACGCCAGGACTTTATTTGATTTTATTTACAGAAAATTATCAATAAAATTTTGAAAATCAAGTTTATATAAATCATTAGACTTGCAGTTCATTAGTTGTTTAAGCCCGTTTTTGCTCATAGAATTATGCAATCTCTTTTTTATGTCTTTTATATTAAATAATACTCTTTGACCACTGGTATTTGTAATCATAAGACCAAAATAAGTGTGAGGAACTATTTCAACATTAGGAGAACAATCCTTGTTAGTTGTTTGTTATACATTCAATTTTCTTGACTAATATTATGAAATTCCCTGGTTTTATATTTAAAATGTTCATCAAATATTTTAATTAACTGAATAAGTTCGTTTTCAACGTATAATAAAAAAAAAAAAAAAAAAAAAAAATAGAAACTAATCTCATATTTCTTACGGTGAACTATCGTTAACCATATAGTTTACTACGACTTGCTGTAGTATAATTCGAGAACTACTTATATATACAGGTATTTAGAAATTCACTTATTACAATATTATTATATTATTATATTATATATTAAAATATTAATATAATCGACGGTGCACACCAATTACGAACGCCGCGGCGCAAAAATCTATCTAATTTGAATTCTAAAACACCGTTCATTGTCAATAAACGCCAATTTATCTGTTATTAGTTAAATGTAAATTAATCATTAAACGTACAAATAAAGTTTAATATTATTCAATTAAATATGCTTGAATATAAATAAAATATTTTGTCTATGTTCTAATTTAAAAAACATAAAATGTTTATACACATATATTTTAAACGCTGTCGGCGAGAAAACCCAACCATCGTTGTACATTACGAGCATTGAGAATCACCACAGGTAAACTCAATATTATTATCGTAACAGACTAATAACGTGTTAAAATAATAATTGCAGCTGCAACGAGTTCCGTGACCGCGAGTGAAGCTTCGTCTAGAGTTCTAGAGTTGTGCGATACTGGATACTGGTGTGATCTATCGATTTGAAAACGTCATCTTCTGATTTTTCCGTAACAATGAATAAAAATGTATAAAAGAAAACTATCGCATGATCGAGCGTGCGAATCTTACGCGTTACGAGTAAAAGGATGTTGTAGAAATGCATTAAGATGAGTGCGATAAAAATTCAACGGCATGTTTTCGTTTACGTTAACGACTCGTTGGCGTCTCCGCGACAGGACGACGGAAAACAACGCGTCCGATTCGAACAGGTCACCATTCGATGCGCCGAAAAAATGCAATGCGATCACACAACCTTCAAACAAACACGCAACCCCAAAGATCGCTAGATCCTAACTCGGAACACGGTAAACGTGCGATGAATACCGTGAGGAGGTAAAAAATATTAAATGAAAATAATAATCGAGGCCCTGCGCGACGCTTACCTACTCGTGCTCGCACGTAATTTCCACGCCACCGCCGCTGCCCTCCGCCCGGTTTTCCATTAAACGTCATGCGATTCTCGCGGCCCGAGCCGAAGTCCATCGCGCGACAGACGAAATGGTAATAACAGTAATTATAAAATGACCGGACGACCCCGGGGGTTGCTGCGCGCCTCAATTATTCCGTCCGTCCGCTCTCGGACCGACGTCCACGACGGGAATTTTAACGACCTCGTCGAAAATTAATATATATATTATTCGCGGCCGCCGCACGATGATTATAATAATATCTCGTCACCCTGGCTCGGGACCTGTGCACCGGTACGGAGTCCCTTTCGCCGGCCGGTCGGTCGTCCTCCGCACCATTCCCGAACTTTCGCCAACTGCCGCGCGCGGTCCGACCGCCGCCGCCTCCCGTCACCGACAATTAATAATAATAACGACAATGTTAATATCAAATGTCACCGGGTCGTTGGACGACCGCACCTCGTTCGGTCACGATTCGGTATTTGTTTCACGAAACGCATTATAACAATGCCAGCTCTTCATTTCAGGAGTCGCGAGAAATTATCTCCGCCCGAGATGTTACCGGCATTACAAACTTATCGTTTAGCCTTACAACCCCGATCATAAGCTTACTTCATCGGTCCGCACATCGACCAGATGGATCAATATTGTAATGGTATTGTAATTTTTCAAATACAACCATGATTTAGTTAGATTTTTAATTTTTTATTCAATAATTTTTTTCGTACTGAAAGCTAACGGAAAGTAAAAATTAAGATAAATATTTTTTAAACGGAAGGAAATTAATTAGGTAAATTTAGGTATGAATTTAATTAGATTAGTTTTTTACAAGTCAATTGGAAATACAAATAAATTATACTTTGATGTCTATTATGTCTAATGACTATGACATTTTTTTTTTCTTATCACAGTGATTGTAGGTAAAGTTATAATGTACGTGATCAGTTGATGTCAAATAGATTTCATTTCCATGAACACATAAAAGAGATATTTTACATCATCATTATCGTCCACAATATTGTATTGCAATTCATCAACAGTTGTTAGTCGTGTGGCATGCGTATACTATCGACGTAACCAAATTGTAGCCAATCCATAAAAACTTCTATCAAATTAGTCCATTGTCTACGGTAAGTTTGAACACCAGTCTTCATAAATTGAGAAATATATAATAAACAAAATTGAAATTTTCAGATAAACCGCAGTAAGACATTAGTAGACATATTTATTTATGTTCGATATTTTCAGTGTGAAAAACAATGTATATTTATTTAAAAACGAAAAATGATTTATAAATATAAATTCAAATCATTACTTTGCTACGGATTGGTTTACTGTTATAATTGCATTATGTATACAGTATATTTTCGATTTAATTTTTATCATTAATACATCTCTTTCAATATTTTTGCCCGTCCCTACAACGTTTTTTTTAAATTTAATTTTCCTTACTACTTTTTTAAACCATTCCTCATACGAAATTCCTTTTTATATCATAAAATCTCTCATTAATATTCTTCGAACCCCACCTTTTTTACACTTTATATTCATTAAACCTATAGTTTTATGTCGTTTCTGTTATCTTATATTACATCATTTTCACCATTTTTATTGTATAATTCGTTTATTTATTTGTTTCGTTAACACTTGAACACACTTTAAGACCAAAAACCCATTAACACGTTTTATAATACACATTCGAATCTTATCCACCCTCTACTTCCGACCCTCGTGCTTACTTTACTTTCGTATAATTAATTCGATTTTCATTTATTCCGTGTCATGCGATCATAATGTAGCATGACCAAAAATCACTTCGTGCTATGAACAGAGATGTATGCATTTAGGCGTTGGCGTTTCGAAAGTTTATTTTAGGTCGAAGACTGACCAAACGAAGTGTGCGTGGACAGTTTTAACAATTGCCGGCTACGGTGGCGCAAACTGACGTACATTCTCGATGCTAACGATACAGTGTTCGGCATACATGCATTGATTTCTATTCAATCGAGCCATGTAAGATTTTAAAAACAGGACGGGTGAGATGTGATGGTGGTAAAGGAGATGGCTTTGTTGTGCTGGCTTCCACTACTACTTTTACCGCCGTTAAAACGGTAAAGCTGGTGATTGATTTATGGTCTTTATAATAACGATATTACGTAATAATGAGGGTTATTTTTTCAGACTAGTTGTATATAATATATATATATAATCATATAAGGGTAAAAAAAATGATGGTGAAGAAGGAAAAATACATTTGAGGACGGTTGGGAGGAAAAGAACGCACAATCGGGTGATGGCGGTGACGGCGTATAGGAGCTGCAGCAGTAGTGTCGATGGTCGTGTGTGTGTGTGTGTGTGTGTGTGTGTGTGCACGCAACTGTGGTCGGGTGTGGGTCTGAAAGGCTTACACTGAAATGACATTTTAAAGGGACGACAGTGTAGCATTGTAATGACGTCAGGACACCACTATTCATCTCTAGGACAGTGGCACATATACATATATATGGATGATGGCAGACCAGAACTAATCCAGGATACAGTGCTGTAGCGAGAATGGGAGTGAGAGAGAGGAGAGGGTGAGAGGGAAAGAGTTTTCCCTTATTTTCTTTCTTCTCTTTTTTTATTTTTTTTATTTTTTATTTGATACAATATCGTTTGCTTATCTGGTCCCCGGGGCGCCTCTTTAGTATTCTCACTTAAACCGGGAGCCCTTTTGCATATACGTCCGTCCGCCTCCCCCCACGCGTCCCCGCCGCCAACGTCTCGATCCACCCGCCGTCCGTCCTACCGTCGTTTCCGTCTTAGCCATCGGTTTTTCTCGACCCGGCGGGCAAGATAAATTTCCACTGTCTTCGTAATGCGTCTGCTTAAATGTATCTTCGTGGTCACACGAGCTCCGGGTCCGCCCCCCCCCCCGACCGCCCTTTGCTAACAAATGGCCCCGGACGACGACCTGCATATATATTCCATTATACACACACATGCGCGCGCGCGCGCGCGCATTCTCTCTCACTCACACGTGCGCGCACACACACCCCGCGGGACGGTTATTAATGCGTTTTTTTCCCTTTATGCATTAAAGGCGACGGACGTCTTTCCTACCGTCGACGACGACGACAATGACGGTCGAAACGTCGGTAATTTTCAACGCTTCTGGAAAACGCGGTATACAAATAAAGGTAACAGGGATTCGGGTAAACAATAAATGTACCGGACGCAATGTACGCTCCGCGTTGCAAACCGTTCGTATCCACTAGCACGTTCATACAAAGCTGCCATCCAGTGGTGTATTTACGGGGGGAAGCATTTGGAAGATCAATCCCCCCTTTGGTCTTTTTTTTCCTTAGGACTAGCGCTTTTATCAGTTTATCCGGACAATAGACATAAATACTGATTAATTAATTGATCAACTAGCAACTAAACAAAGAAAACTTTGTATTATAATTGCAAATAATAAATAATTATAATACAAATAAATATTTGCAGTGCGTAAAGAGTAAACTATTTTTATTCCGTAAATAAAATATTATTATTATTATTATTATTATTATAATACTGCATTTAGTGAGTATTTTTCGGAAAAACTCAAATGAGGGGATGTGGGAGCGTAGCTCCCCATTTTTAAGTATGTTATTCAATGGCTCCATCTCTCACTATAACAATTCCTAAATACGCCGCTGTTGCCGTCGTGTGTTCGTTGACGACGAAGAAATCCGAGTCCGCGTACGATGTGGTCGAGGGAACGAGTCAACGCTTCGACGATCAAGTCGATTTCAGTGGGGAAGAAAAAGCTTCTTTCGACCTCGGCGAACCGATGCGATTGTCATATCGAGGAGACGCGCGCGGACGGCCGCCGGTCGTACACGACTAACATCAACACGTCTTTCTTGCAGACCTCGACTCGAACGCGACTTTCATTCCGCCGGCCTGCAGTGCACACTGTTCCCGTACGCACGCACAATAATCGTAATCATAACGATCGTTATTACCGTCGTCGCGTCTCGTCCTCCTGGCACTTGTTGCGACGGGCCCCTCGCCGTCGCGTTCGCCCTTCCACGGGATCCATACACGCGGACGGGATCTGACGATTAATCGCGCTCCAACGGTGACCGGGACGTGATGATGCCGACGATTGTTATGTGAACGAAGGGGTTGCGCGTTGTTAAGGGTCGAGAACATAATAACGATAATAAAGCCGTTGCGCTGACCGTGCATATTTCTGTTCACGACCAGGGCAATACTAATCAAACATATAAATGATTAAAATGAAAAATTAGTGAACGGTGTTAGTGAATTGATACATAAAAAAATAGTGTGTGTGTGTGTTTGAATATAAATAAATGAGTTCTTAGCCTGGAGCATTATTATATTTGTTAAGTACGACCGGTTACGATTTAAAATTGCATCATATGTATATATTTTGTTTATTTAGTGAATACCTGATGAAGAATTTTCAATTCGAAACCGGTCGTACTTTACAAACATAATAATATTCCAGGCTAAGCATTTGTTTATTTGTCTATTTCTACACGAAAAAAAAATTATTTGGTTACATCGCGTATACCGGGTGAGGTTGACGACGAAAGTTGCGGGTCTCACTAACCGCGGATCGTTCCTCGTGTCGTACACTACACCAGTCCGGTTATTCCATCCCCGTCGGGCAACTAGTGCTCGGATTGCTTTATATTGTTACATTCGTGGTGCCGCCGCAGTTCGCAACGTGGGTCACGTCCGCGCAGGCACAAACATCGATTGGAATTCATCGGTTTGGGGTTTCGTGTCATCTATCGCGCGTCTTACGAGATTAATGATCTACAGATCATTGCGCATTTGAATAAGAGCCGAAACAGCGCACGGCTACCATTTTGTCATTTGAACAACCACCGTCCACTACTGCCGGTGACCAGTTATCACTGTTGGAACACTGCGAATACACTTGCAGCGTTGTACGCGCGTTACGAATATATAATATCGAATTGCCAGACTGTACACAATGCCCGATAATATTACCACACGACGTTTGTCATTTAAACATATAGATATTCACCAGCAGTTGTAGTGAAACTTTTTTTTCAACTTCAACAAACGATTGAAATCATAATTATTTTGAAATATGATCAGCATATCGTGTTATTACTGTAGCACGTGTCTGCGTCCCACACGTATTCCGAATACTCAATTTAATGAATTCACATCATTAATTATATAGGTAATATAAATTGTTTTATTTTTATTTTTAAATTTGTATTTGAATAAAATCAATTTGGAGTTCTGAAATTGCAAATCCGTTGACAGTAACACTTTTTATCCAATCGAAACTTGTTAGAATCTACGGCAAAATAAAAATAATTACATATGCAACAGAAATCGCTTCAATACAATTTAAAATTGTATGTTTATCTGTTTAAAGATCTAGAGTTGTTATTTTTGTTTCAATTATGGTAATCTGGAAATGTGTTTTTATTTAAAATGATAATACGATGCCCGTGCTGTGCATGTACGGATATAAATTGAAAACATAGTCACTAAAATTGGATCAACAAGATTGCATCTCAGGATGTGTACTTATAGAAAGTTATTTGAAAAATAATATTAACCTAACGTTTGTAAGGGATGAAAAAAATATCAATGCACTTCTAGATTTTTCGCCCCAGCTACACACGCCAATGTACATATACATACACACACACATATATATATGTATATATATATGATAAAAAACATAATATGAAAATAACATATTATAATGAAATTGTATGAATATTTTTATACCATTTTTATATAGGTGCACACACTATGGTTATACAAGCATTTAAATTGTATTTTAAAATAAATCAAAACTTGTGTAATAGTGTAATATAATATTTAATAGTATAGTATACAATAAAAAATTATATAATATTGACTGACAGGTAACTTTTACAGCTATTGCCAATTATTAAATGATCCGATATAGTACTACACTTCAGCGTAATGTTTTTGTCTCCGGAAAACGGACATGATCTAAATGGTGACATGTCAAAATATCCCGGTAAAAATATCCCGGTCAAAATATCCCCGACAAAATATCCCTAAACCAAAATATCCCCGACAAAATATTCTATGACAAAATGTCCCGCGTAAAAATATCCCCGAAAAAATATCCCACGTAACTATTAATTAAAAATGTAAACCTTTTTATACAAGTTACATAAATATTAATACATTTATTGAATACAAAAATCAAGACATTTTTAAAATTATATTATAATGGTATGTTTTTCGTCAAAAATTATTACACTTATTATGATAATTTATAATATAAGTTACATAAAGATATTAATACATTTACTGAATACAAAAAATGAATTAAAACATTTATACTAAGTTATGTGCTATTGATTTTAAATATTTGAATATAAATGAATGAATAAATGAATAATACTAGATTAGATAAAGTGCGATTGTTACTTCTAATCGCAACAGTTATTATATTATATTTCGTCGGGGATATTTTGTCGAGGATATTTTTACGCGGGATATTTTGTCATAGAATATTTTGCCGGGGATATTTTGGTTTAGGGATATTTTGTCGAGGATATTTTGACCGGGATATTTTTACCGGGATATTTTGTCGTGGAACCGATCTAAATAAATGATTACACACGTGTATTATACGGACAAAATGTGCCTACGTAAATTATATGAAAATCTATATTGGAAAATATTCAACGATAAAAAATGACACAGGACGTTTTAAAGTTCTTTTTGAGGACATATGAGAACCTCTAGGCGAGGTCTATCGACTCGTTCGTTTACATTCGATTCTATTCGTAAACGTTATACAACGGTAGTCGTATCATACGAGTACGTATAAGGTAACCACCGAATACCACGCAATTCAATTATATGTTTACTTTTCGATTTGTTCCAAAATATAAATGAAGAAAGCAATCGAAAGTTAAGCGGCCGCCTGCAACTACTCGAAAAGTCTACGGAGGTAGGTATTCGTATATATATATATATATGAAAATCTACTAATATTTCATGTGTTACATCAATCGGAAATCTGATTAGAGTGCAGAGCACATCGTCGGGGGTGGACGAAGGCGGAACACACATACCCTTGCGTGCGTGTGGTTCTGGAAAAGGGGATGGACCTCCCTGGTGGTGCAGCTACATTAATTACACACACACACACACTCTCATAGATGTACACCACATGTACAGACACGTCCGAACAATATGCGAATTCGCGTATATATACATAATAATAATAATAATAATAATAATGTAATATTCACGTATTTAATAACTGCTGCTGCTGCGTGATGCTGCGAGCGTAGGAATTCATATGTTAATACAAAGGTGGTGGCGGCGGCGTGCGAGCGTATATATTATAATGAGATGCGAGCGGGACGAAGGGATTTATGATTATTCAAAGGTTCATCTCATTGTGGTGTAATCAACCGGGGCGGCGACCCTCTCGGCAGAAGCAGCTCGGCAATCAGCGACGGTGAAGGTGGCGAAAACGGCTGCCGTCACAATCGCAAGGGAAATTAGCGGATTGAAAGTTGCCGCCGCCGTGTATATTATACTCTAACGAGCCGCGCCGCCGACAGCCCCGGAGGGCACGACCGCTTTTGTTGCAATTATAACATCATCATCAACGCATCATCTATAGCCACACAGTCATCGACGTTATTATTATCGTTATTAAATTCAGTCGCTACCACGTCGGGCGCACACAGATTATTATTACGATCCGTCCAGATGAAATGATCAAACCCGCTCTGCGTGACGGTGTCCGCCGGTTACCGTTCGCCCACGAGTGTAACGCGTCGAAGTGAATTCCATCGTCGTGCCCACCCCGTATCGAATAACCACAGGGCCTGTGCGTAAATTGTTCATTAGACCTTTGTCGTCGGTTAAACTTTGAAGCGCGCACATGTGCAATAACGTTCATAAGGACATTAGCCAACATTACACCCCCACTTAAAAAACCCTTATAACTCGTTATGTGATGCAGCACAAACGATGAAATTCGAGCACTATCCAGCACAAACGTAACACAAACGAAAGCCCTTGGTTTAAAACCAAAATTCGAAGGGAGGGGGGGTGCTAGGGAAATGTATCTGTGGAACTAGAAATTCTTACGCCCGGGAAAAATGTTAAAATTACGCCCTATCATAGACTCAAATGATCAAATACTCTTCTCGAGAATTTTTTTCTAATATTCAACATACAATCATACTTATTGAATTTTAACTTAATATCAACAAAGACAAAAATATCAAATTAACTGTCAATAATTACAAAAATTACATCCTCTAAAATTTTACGCCTGGGGATGAATCCCCGTCTTCCACCCCCTAGTTCTGCCCCTGAACATGATGATATCCGTATATACTGTTGTACTACAACAGTGTGGTATAACTACCGTAATGTACGAATTCGGAACAAGAACCATGAAAATGTACGCTGTATATTGTTGAATATTAAAAGGTTATCCCGGTAATAAAGGCCGAATTGAAAATCGATGAAAAGCGAATTCATGGTAAAAATAATTGTGATCACTCAGTTTTCTGACGCGTTTTGTATCGAAAATAAATGTATATAAATTTAAAAGTTCTGTATTTCGGACACATTGTTATCGTGGTATTCAAACTAGTTACACTTTAAGCATTTCAAGAAAAGCAGTGCTTGAATGCCGAAAACTAAAACTGTATTGTTTGCATATAGACGTACACCGGAATCGTACGCTTTTCTAAAACGTTAGCGTCTAAAATGCGCGTTGTGTAACCCAACTTTCTACTCCTTAAACAACACAATTTTATTTGAAACAGAGTTGTCATAGATTCAAGTTGAAATAATTTTTTTTTGTTAATAGTATCTTGACTATGGTTTAATTAAGCTACGTTTTTCATAGAACATTTGATTATTAAAACAAAATACGAGCATTAATTATTTTTAACAAAATACATATGAAGTCAGAGGTGTAAGAAAATCAAAACACAAAATCCAGTCATAAAACTTAATTAACAATTTAATTACATATTCATAAACAACAAGTTCTCGATGTATATAAATAGGTGCTGTTGCAAGAAATAATAAATATTGCAAAATAAAGCTAAAAACAAAACATTTTACAAACAACTAGTTTGAACCGATATAATGTAGGGTAAAATAAATGTGTATTGTAATATCTTATAGATTAATAAATCTAAATTAAAAAGCACTTTATTGATTGGGTTTAAAAATGACCTTCGTTTTTACAGTACGACAATAAATTAAATATTTATAATTTATAATAAATCTGGATCATAGTACTTAGCATATCGAAAACTGTATAATTACAAAGCTTATAAACATAATTACTTAACGAAGTATATAGGTTAACTATGTACCAGAAATTTTTTTACATGATATTTTTTTTTCATTAAATATATGTTATATAGACAAATACTTTTAATATATCATTATACAAGATGAGATTATATTATCATCTGCTGAAATTAAAATTAAAAATACTTTTCTGTTCAATATGATAAAAAGTAAGATATTATGTTACATATTATAAAAACAATTATTGAAAAAAAAAAGAAGCTAACACATTTTTTTCATTAAAATTTTCATTGAAAAATAAAATGCATTGTTTGATTACTTATAAAATAATTTACAATATTTGTTTTAATTGTAAGAAGACAAAAGTTAATTTAATAAATATAACAAACGTAACACTAAACTATGTATTATATATTCAGCAGATACACAAAATTGACCAAATTTATACGATTAAACAATGAAAATTATTTATTATGTGAATTAAACGAAAATTGAAATGATTTTAGTATAATTATTAGAAAAAGCTTACTAAAAATTCGTTTAAATTGTAAACAATTTTCGGTGCAGTTAAAAATAATAGTACTTACTACTTTTAGTGGTTAATTGATATAATGCTATAGAATAAAGTAAATTATTATTGAAGGAGACTATTGAGCATATAATCCTCAATATATTCAAGTCCTAATATATTTGAAAAATAAATCATTTTCCACTCTTCTGTTTATACGAAAAAATACAAATAAAAATATATAATGTATAAAATAACAGTTTATAAAATAACAGCATTCAATCGCATCAATTGCATTGGTTGTAATATTTAGTTTTATTTTAATTTCATGACTTATTCGTAAATATATATATGTATATTATTCCTGAAACATTTCATCACAAAAGGATAATATCCTGTGCCAATCAACAGACCGTAAAAAGGCACAGGTCGGGGGTGAATTCCATTAATTTTATGGATTTATCATTATTGTATATAGGCTTGATTCGCTTGATTTTTTTTTAGTTTTTCAACCCGCCATCGTTACATCCGAAATGAACTTTTCCATTAATAAATATTAACGATACTTTTTTTTCTTTCGGATTTTTATGTATACACAGTTTTAATTTGGATTCCAAAACAGACTGCACGTTGTTTTTTGATTAAAAATAAAAATAAAATAAAATAAAAAAATACCAAGCGTTCTGTTTTTCTGCACGACCGAATGATAATGGTTTTTCCCTTCCGACCTTTATAAAGGCAATATGCGAATCAAGTCCAAAGGGTCTTCTGCACCGGTTGAGCCTTTCGGGACTTTTTCTTTTTTTTTAATGTACACAACTAAATTAATGTTTTAGCCTACGGAAAGTATTTGTGTTCATTTTGACCATAGAAAAACCTCAACCAATATTACTTATATGTAGCATTAAAAAAAACAAATTTTAGTTTCACTACACTTTTTACGAGGTAAATTATTAAAACTGATTGGATCCGAAATTTAAAATTACCCACCTAAGTATTCACATATTAATACGTGTCATCGACATATATTATTACTTTATTTGGTATACACACATTTAAAATTAATATACTATTTTATGAAAATTCACTCACGTAATTTCTTCACCAGTCTCGACTCTCAAGTATTTTAAATTAAGATATCACTCAACTTATAAATTGCATAAATAATCAATGACTATACATGCTAATTTGTTTTTTATACATATACTTATATTATACATCGTAATTTATAATAATTTGTAAAAGACAAAATTGTATTAGAAGTCATTAAAAATTATTAGTTAACAAAATTAATACACATTTATATTTAAATTTATATACTGGAGTGGCTGTAATGTAACGGAATAAAATCAATTTTTCAATATAACAAATGTATTTTTAATTTTAATTTTTTAAATATTTTTAAACTAATATACAATCTGTGTAGTTAAACATTATATGATGAGGTTTAAACTAAAAATGTAAGTTGCATGATTAAGGATCAATCCATAAATTACACTTAGCTTGGATTTTAAGATTTTGAATTAAGAAAGAATATCTACACACCATGTAAGTCTTTTATTAATTGGTTATCATGATTTTCTAATCTAGACAAGAAACGTTAACAGAAAACCGGAGCTTCTATTTTAGTTGTATTGGTTCTAAAGTCTGTGCGAAAGATCAGGTTAGAAACATAAGGAGGAACGTTTGTAATCCGACTAAATGTAATATTTTGGAACGCCTGTATCCAACAAATCTATTTAAAACGGAAAAGTTTGAAAACGGCCACTTGACGCAATTGTGACATAATAAATATAATATAAACTAACTATAACTATAACTAGTTATATATTGATTACAATATCAGTACAAATAAATCGATACGTCAGGTATACAATGTCTGAAAAGTATTGAATCCCTTAACTCTTGCACCACGATAGAATATATCATATAACACGATAGCATCATAGAAACCGATTACAATGACCGATAGCACTTGGTACAGTGATCACTGATCAGTATACGAGTATAGTGTGGTACTGCATCAGATACTTATACCGGTGTACGATGATAAAGATTTATGTGGACTAAAACTGCGTTGAATATTCGAATAGGAACGACAGTTCTACACGTTACACGTAGTAATATTCATCAAATATTGCAACAAAAACTTAACGTAACTATTGAACTAAGTTTAGATTTAGAAAAAAAAAATGTGTAGCTAGACATCATAACTGTCGTTTAAACGTCACTCGCAAGAAAAACCATTGCAACGCATTCCTTTCTCTTCGGCTAACTTCCTTGAGAAGTCCCCAACTCTGCGGTTTGTGCGCACGAGCTAGCCATGACCATTATTTTACCCGAAGGTTAACGTTAGCTTTTTTCTCCATCAGCCGGGTATCAGCTTGATTTTAGAGAGTTTGTAATTTGCACCAAATTAAAGTTATGTAATTTGCACCACTGCAGGTAGCCAAAAATAATGTTTGTAATTTGCACCACCCTCAGATAGTCGAAAACAGAATTTGTAATTTGCACCAAAATGATTATTTATTTGTTCGATTATTGAATATTCGATTTTGAGATATTCTATTTTTATTCGGTATCTTCGTAGACGTCGAGGCTAGATTGACACGAATGACAATAATTTTTCGGGATTTTTCGCCTTATCTGGTAATAGTTTGACGTTTTACGTCTAATTATCGGTCGTAATCGCGTTATAAATATTTATATAATGTATATCAATTTATTATTTTGATCATATACTAAGCTACCTTTACGTTTAGTTTTGCCGTTTCGTCATAATACGTAAATTAACGTAATATTTTTGTAGTGCAGTTTTTAATATTTTTTTCTTGAAATATGGAAGTTAAGATAATTAAAAATAATCGCGGGAAAGATATTTTAGAATATAATAAGCATACTTTTTATTTTGCTTATAAAACAAAAACTACAAATATAATTCGTTGACGTTGTACACAGAGAAAATGTTCGGCAAAATTGTTTACTACAGGTGAAGATATGACGATTGTCCGTGATGAAAGTGTACATATAAATCACGATGAGAAAAACTTAAATGTTTATAAAATAAATCAATTGTGTAAAATAAAAGCAAGGGAATCACCATATGAAAAACCGGCCAAAATTTTAAGAAATTTAGTGCAAAATTCAACAGTTTCCAATGATATCACTACTAAGGATATTTTTGATTTAAGACGTAATATATAATACGAAGAGAAAAATATTGTCAAAATTTCCAGTATCACTGAATGAAGTACATACAATGCTGTTAACTATGGATATTAAAACACATACAGGTGAATCGTTTATTTTATCAAACAATTTTGTTCAAAATATAATTATATTTTCTTACAAAACAAATATTGATTTCTTATGTAAAAGTGAAACAATTTATCTTGATGGGACATTAAATTATTGTCCGAAATTATTTACTCAACTTTTTACTTTACTTGGATATTTTAATAATAATTACGTTCCACTTGTATTTGTGCTGTTACCAAATAAAACAAAACAAATATATACACATTTTTAAATATTTTGGTACTTGAGTGTCAAAATGTTGGTCTAATATTAAAACCTAAAACAGTTATATGCGATTTTGAAGAATTGATTCATATCGTATTAAAAGAAATTTGAAATAATGTGAATATCTTTGGATGTCGTTTTCACTTAACGCAGTCTTGGTATAGAAAAGTACAAAACTTAGGACTGTGTAAAGCGTATAAAAATAATAAAACCCCCGAAGGTGAATGGTTGAATAATATTTTTGGGTTAATATTTTTAAATCCTAATGAAGTGGGCTCATGTTTTGTTGATGACTATATGTCAACAATACCATCTGATATAAAATTTCAAATATTTGCTAACTATTTGACTGACAATTATATAGACAACAATTCATTATTATCACCGTATATTTGGACAGTTGCATCGTCCTCGTCATCACTTACAACGAATGCATGTGAATCCTTTCATAGTAAATTTAACTCAAAATTTTATCATCCACACCTACAAATTTTCAGTTTCATTAAAGTTTTAACAGATTTTCAAACATACACGTACATAAAACTATCAAGTTTACATATAACTCCGCGAATAACATCTCAAACATGTCAACGGACAAAACAAATTCAAGCTGCTTTGGACCAGTATAATAGTAAATTGATTTCAAGAACTTCATTCATTGAATTAGTTGCATACAAATACAAAAAACATGTAAGTATTAAAACAGTGAAGTATAACAGCAATTAATATATATACCTTCCTAAATTTCCTTTTTTTAAATTAAAAATTATTATTTCCAGGTTATTCCACCTTCAATTAACAGCGAAACATAAAATTCTATAAAAACAAATTTTTCAAATAAAGTTAAGTGAATAAGTAAGTTTGTACTATCGAAATATTATCAAAAAAATAATCGATTTTAATTTTGGTGTCAAATTATAATTTCTATTTCTTACTACCTGAAGGTGGTGCAAATTACAAACGCATTTTAAAAAAATGGTGCTAATTATACATGTTGTAAATATTTTGTGTCAATTTTGGTGCAAATCGACTACAGCCTGATTTTAGCCTACCGAATGTACATACGTTCACTTTCACGTAATTTCAGACCAGACCCGTAAAAAATAAAAAAATATATATATAATATATTATATTGTATATATATATATATGAAAATCCTTTAGAATTTGTGGTAACATTTTTGAGTTTCGTGCGAATAATTACTATACAACTTATCACAAAAAGTTACATACGTGACTGGGTTACGCAGACGCATTTATGCGTCATTGCAAAAAACCTATCACGCCGTCCAGCCATTGATATCCTGCGCAGTGGTCATGCAGAGCAGTTAGCTGCAATCTTGAATGGGCGGCGACCATTGTGGGAATTACACAGCGCTGTTTTTTTACCGTATGTATACCGTAATCATTATAGTATTGCTCTATAGATTATATCGTATAAAAGCTTTCGTAAAATAAACCGATACCACGCGTGTACGCATTCCTCCCAAAGAAAAATGTACTAAATCGAAACTACAATTCAATAAAGCAAATTGCATGGTTTGAATTTAAATTCAAACTGGTTTTCATCTTTTTTTATATTTTTTATATATATACACTTATTTTAATGTTAATTCCTACCGTTTTCGTTCGATTGAAAAAACCATGTATGTTTTTTCATCTAACATCCTGCCCAGTAATAATTTATGACGAAGACAAATTATTGTTATCAGATTTCGTCGAAGAGTGGAAATAATGATAAAATCCGAGTAACTACCCTTTTCTTTGCGCAAAGACGAGATATATTATACTGATGCTACTGTACCCTTTTGGGCTGCCACTGTATTATAGCACACGCAACGATGAACCTCGACGATTCGCAGCGTTTAAACACTATTCGATACTTAAATCTGAACCGCGTCACCCGGATCGGTTCAAAGAGACGTGATTTCGTGCATAAGAATCCGAAAAATTCTCCGCTCGGAACGCGTAATTAGCGAATTCCTCTGTCTCCGATGGGTTACGCACGCACGTAATCCACCTCCCCGACCGGTCGTGTTGACGTCGTAGTCGGGTATCATCCCTTTGATCCGGCAATTATCGATTTCCAAATCCGTGTTTTCACAACGCATCGCCTTGTTCGAACATCCAACGGGTCGATTATTGTACGTTTATTGTTCCGGCGAACGGGACTCGCTCGCAATTTACGAGCGAAGACGGGCTTTTAATTAAGCCGTGCGGCACAAACGTCGATTTTATAATAAAATCTAACCTAACATAATCTAATCGATATTGGACACTAACAAATACACAGGCTAGGGACTTCTGGATTTGCATATTTTTTTTCGAAAGATTAATGAAATATCAACGTCAGACGGAAATACTATTTGTGATATAAAGAATCTAAATCCTACATTTTATTTTGCATGTAAATACATGCAAATGCATATTTAACAGTTTTTAATTTTTAAAGCATGTTTTAGTATTATGCAGCTTTTAAGTGCTATAAAAGTTTATATTATAGCATACCTACTTGTATATCTTAATTTATGCCACGTGTTTATTTTTTTGATTTCCTACAGAATTAAACTCCCAAATCAATCAAAATACAATTTTTTACATAAATACTGATAACAAAATTAATAAAGAAGGTATGTGTCAATTTTTTAGTGTAACACTCAGTATTCTTACTGATTCCTATGGCTTGCATAAAACCGTATTATCAGTAAAGTAAAAAAAATCGAAAGAATATTTTAGTGCATATTCGGTTCTTTTTTATAGCATATTTGCATGTTCTTAATGTTCTCTAAGATTATATATATATAAATATTTATAAATAATTTATTCATTAAATTGTTTTGTATATTTTAATATTTAATGTCTTTATTTTTTGATCGACAATGTTATTTCAAGAGATTATGAAGTCATCAAATTATTAAGAACAGGTGCACAGGCATATATTAACAATTTATACCAACATTTTCTTATTTATATAGACAATCTCATCAAAAATTATACTCGTTATAATAGTATATAGATATGCATCATAGAACTGGATCGTCGTTTGAGTGGATAAAAATATCTCTTAAAATCTAGAAAGCCCTTTGTAGAGTAACGACTCATATTATTATTAATAATATTATTATTATTTTTATTATTATATTTGTCGGATAGTGACTTTTATAATAATATGCACATATTTTTATACACATATGAGTGTATAATGTATACACATATGGGTATATGTGTGTAAAAAATACGTATTTTATAAAATATTTATTCATTAACATTACGTTATAAATTTCACTAAAAAAAAATAAATTACAGTTTATATGAAATTCCAATTTGAAAGTACTGCATTTGTACACTGATTATATTTAATCATATAAAATTTGTTGAAAAAACCAATTGTTTGTTTTTTGCGCAAAATAAATATATAAACAAAATCTGAGAAAACGGATAATGCAAATAAAATAAAATCAAGGAATTTTCTTTATTCCAAATGCAAACAGTTTGAAACATTCATGTAATCAGGTCGATGGGGAGTGAGCTAGATTTTATTTTCACGATTTATAAAGAAACAGAGGTCCGCTATACGTTTAATGTTTTTCCACAACGGGTGGTATGACTAACGTGTCGATTGTCTTTTAAAACACTTTGAAAATATGTTCCACCCGGTGTTACTGAAGTGTGATTTTGAGAAAATAAATAATCATCTGTTCATTGTCGTTATAACCTACGCAATTCGAATTGTACAGTGGTAAGTACTGTTATGAAAATATATACATATTAGTATAATAAAATATACAGTATATCAGCATGGGCTTCTAATATGGGGTGGCGTGAAAGATTTTAATTTAATTTAAAACCATATAAGCTAATCAAAATAGTGTAGTAAGAATAGTTTTAGGTAAATAATCCTTAGAAACTTCAACGAAGCTCAATTATAAACTTTTAGGTGTTCTTCTGGCTAAACTATTGTATAAGAAAAATCCATTACATTTTACAATTAGATATTTATCAGAAAAAATACCAATACAATTGATTTTTCTAAGTCTAGAGAATAAAGAGCTTATAACTTACCTATGTTATATACAAAAAAATATCCTTTGAGCAATCGTTTGTTGATTATTTAGGCTCAACCTACTTTAATCAGTTGCCAATATTAACAAAATAAAATATTCATTATGGACCATTGAATGACAAAAATGTTGTATATAATTCACTTTTTTTTTTATAAAAAAAAATTCAATAAACAAATTAATAATAAATAAACATTTACAAAAAAATCTTAACAAAAAGATGATGATTTTCCGTCCGCTACTGAACTAGATTATTATGTGACGATGATTCAAATGGTCACAGATAAATACTTCGATTTTTTTATGCCGTATCTACGTCATGATTTACCAAGCGAATTCACGAGCATGTGGTAATTACGATGACTTTGATAGAAACCGGACGAGAAGTATAAATAAATAAATATGCTGTCTCGTCCAACCCAACGTTTACCAATTAAACCGTACAACAGAAAGTATTTCCCCTGTCCCGGGGATGCTTTATGCTACGAGCTTCGAGAACGTTTTTTTACAATGCCGCGGAAACAAGAAGCGGTCCACGAGGCGTGTGGGCCACCGGGAGAGAGAGAGAGCGCGCGCCCGAATCCCTTTCAAAGGAATAAGTCTTTAATTAGACGGAATGTCTGGCACATACGCCGGGGTAATTTCCGTGTCGGCGTCAAAGATGATTATTTATGCAAAGTGGACGCGAAGAGAGATATCCGGATTTCTCGAGTTCCGGGGCCGCACAAAAGTCTTTGCATGGGGCCGTTGTCATTGTCATGCAAAATACATCGCGGTCCGTCGCCGCCCAAATCTTTTGTACGCGCACTTGCACACCCCCGTCCGCCTGGTCTGCGACTAAGACTTTTTCCGGATCGCTGCGGTCCCTAATACGTGTACGCGTCGGCCGTACAATTAGTCAGTCGGGCAGTCCCTGCGTGACTTGTGCGTGATCGAAACGATCGCTTTGCGACTGAGATTCGCACAGGATATAATTATTTCGTCGTGCTCGTTGACGAAAACCCTTTCCGAAGCACGTTGCCACGATCTGCGTCCGCACTCCGAACCCTTTCCGTCGTCACACGGCTCGAACTTCGACGTTCGACGAACTCTCGACGGTCCTTTGAAAATAACCAAAACGGAAACTTCGTTGGGAAACGAACGCGATCGTTCCTCTTAGAAGCTCGTTTCTACCGCGTAATAATTGCACGCGTAAACGGTGAACGACGTTGTCGTGTAACGTGTCGACGCGCCGATGCACATCATCCAGAGATGTACCGGGTACGTCGATTGTTACGCGTTGGTGCGTTGGAGCAGAAGCGGGTTTTATCACAAACCAAGGGAGGGGCTAATGGAGGTTTAAGAATTTAGTTGGTTGGTTTTTTTAAATCTGTATAAAATTTTAAATTACAGAAAATGTTTTTGAGTCCCCCAGGGGTAATTCATTTTTTTCACAATAATGACAAAGTTTAAATAGTTACATTATTGGTATCAATTTTAATCTGAAACCATTTTAAAATATAGGTGAATACATATAGTTAACAACAAAAGTGAGCTATTTATTTATAAAAAAAATATATAAAATAGGTACCATATTCATCTAATGACCATTGACGATATTTTATTATAATTATTATTATATAATAATACTTTGCTGTGTAAAATAGATAGCTCAGTCCGAGGGGGGGGGAGTTAATGCCCCCCCTAGCGACCCTCTTAAATCCGCCCGTGCGTTGGAATGCCGGACGAACAGCTCACAACCGTACACGAAACTCGATTACGCCGCGTTTGTGAAAACTCCGTAGTGCGAATCAATCAATACACGATCGTGGAGAAAAACGGTGTGCGGATCTAACGGTATACGTGGTACACCGTGCACCTTACGCCGACACCGGCCCGAGTCGTTACGCGCACCCTCCTGTAGAGTACGCGCGAAAGAATAAGAATAAAAGACGAAAGAACAAGGTTCCGGAAATAATGAGATCATAATAATGTGACGAAACTGATGCCCGACGACGATCCTGTGACCGTGGCCCATACTGCGCAGACTTTGACAGTTTTCACGCGAACCGCATTCACGGCGTGCAATAGCCGTTAACGCGACCGATTAATAAAAAAATAAAAATAAATTAATAAATAAAAAAACTTCCGTCGCGATACACGCGTTTCGTGCGACGCAGTAAGTAACGCTCGAGGTGTTTTCGATTGGTACGCTTGCGAAACACATTGCCGATCGTGGTGAAAATTCCGAGTTCTTTCGCGCGCCCAAATCATCCTTGTAAGGGCAAAGCGTTGGAATATGTAGCGACTTGTGCTCTGCATGGTCCTGTCTTTACCCAATGCAAAAAAAGTGTCCCGGTTTTTTTTTTTTTTTTACATATAGTCACATATAGCGTCAGTGGCGTACTTAGACTTACTTCTAGGGCATGGGGGAGAGGGTGACTCAAATTTTTTCTTGAACCGTCAACATTTACAAGTAAAATTTTTGGTCTTATTTAAATCAGGTGAATCTTTAATATTTGTGTTTTTTTTTTTAATCTAATGCCGGATCCACTTAAAATCGACTTTTGGTTCGTTTTTTTTTTTTTTGAACACCTACCCAGGGATGGCGCAAGGGGGTGGGCAATAGGGGCAGTTGCCCAGGGCCCCGCTCCTTAAACTATAATTAAGGCCCCGCGGTTTTGATTTAACTGAACTTAAAATATTTTATTAATATAAATTATAAGACCCAACATTTATTTTGCCCAGGGCCTCGCAAACTTTAGCACTGTCACTGCACCTACCTGTGTTTTGAAAGTTACGCTTGTGTATTATTTGATTTTTCACTAAGTATGGACCCGACAAAAAGCCCAATTCAATATTCACAGCTGCGCGTGATTTCGTTATAAGATGATCCACATAAAAAAAATTTGAAATGCGTATCTCACACATAATCAATTCCATAAATACGGATTCAGGGGGGAGGCGATCACCCCTTCACCACCTAAAATACGCTCATGTCTAGCGTAAGCATAGTATCGGTTTTGTTGGCGTCCGCGGCGCAAGTTTTCGTCCGGCCGTCGCGCCGTTTAAAATAATTATTGAATTATTATTGAACGCAATCACAATAATTGTAATTCATTATCAATTATTATTGAACGCGTTCGGCGCAAAATTAACGCGCGCGAAGCAGCCGAATGTAGCGGCATCGAAACCAGCGCAAGAGCGTAGCGTTTCAGCAGCGTCGAAACGTTTCAACTGTCGGCGGACGACTTATCGACGTTTGCGCGCGGCTCGTGTAGATGGCGCATACGGTATACGGCGTGCGTGCCGACCGGAGCATCACGGCAGTGGCGACGGGCAACGATTGTGTATCGATGTCGTTCCGATTTCTCCGCGACGTCGTAAGTTCTACCGATATCGTATCGAAAACGCGTGTTTAAAATATCGCCTTCTCGATGCTCGTTAACAATTCGAACGTTCAATTTGCCCGACTAATCGAAGATGAGAAGAAAAAAAACTAATTACGTCCCAGACGTTTTATGAACACTGTTTTTGAATAATTTATGTGTTTCGTCTTAGCTGTTTGCCAGCGGACAAACGCGTGAATGTTTCACTATTGTTTTCGATCAAAAATCAAAACGTTTCTTACGAAAATTTGGGCAGACGTTCCAGTGGATTTATAATAAGAGTTCAAAAAGTGAAGGTTGTTAAACACGATTGAGCCTTACTAAACAGACGCTCACGTTGGACACCAGTAGCAACTACTGACGAGTATTTTTTCGCCAACGCTGATACTATTGGGTATAAATTTGAATTTTTTCCACCATTTAAGTGGATCTTCATTACGATGACATTTTTTCGCACAGTACAACAAAATGTTTCATATCTATTATCTAAGACCTACTAGTAACATATTAATTTCGATATCCCGATGTATCGTATAATATAAAACATTATCGATATCGAAAATTTGTCACGATATCGATATTGTGTCGAATAATCGATATTGTTACCCATCATAAGTATAGGGATACGTACGTGTTGTTGGTTCGGTGTTGCTTACGCGCGAATTTACATTTTTACGGATTTTTGAGTTTTTTTTTTTTTTTTGTTTTTCCATCATAAACTCGTTATCTAACTTCGCTGACTCGTGATTTGAGAGAATTATCTGCTTAAATTCACCTAAAAAGACGATGTTGTTATAACATCAATTAATTTGGTCTATCAGTTTTTTTATTGATTTCGGACCACAGTGTTTATAGTATATTATATATATAAGGATAGTTGATTTTTATACGTTTCATTTATATTGTACATTTTCATTTGACGAGAATCGTTGCGTTTTATGCTTGATTTACATTAGGTAAGTATTGGTATGTAACAACTATTGGATTTAATAACATTTTTAAAGAACTAATAATTACAGTCAGACTGCGAATTTAAGGAATGGTAAATTCGTTGCATTCACTATTTATAATACATATATACCGTTCAATGATATTGTTATACTATTGTCACTATTGTGATAAACAGGATTTAAATTTAAATTTATGTAACTGCCAAAAAATAAATTAGGTAACGAGAGTGAAATATTTAGGTATAATTATTGATTGGAATCTTCGGTGGAAAATACAAATTGATAACATAATTATGAGATTAAGATCTATTACTTTCAAACTTTTGAAACTTAAAAACTTAATAAAGTTTTATTTGCACACAATCTTTCAGTACAGATTACACCGCTCTGCCTTATAGAATTATAAAGAATTTAGAATTCTACCGGTTAGGTATTTATATTGCAGTTCTCCATTATCTATCAAATAGGTAAAATTACTACTAAACAAGACAATACAAGAAAACACAGAGTATATGAAATACATGTATTCAATATATTTTTAATAATATAAACAAGAATAATTATAATTTTAAGAAAAAAAACTATTATCTTTGCATTATTTGAAATTGAAAGAAAAAAATGATTTCCCTATTTAAGCTAGGAGTTAGTAGAATTTAATAATTTTACATTATACAATTTTGCAATACTACAGGAATAACACACGAAATAAATTCGTGCAATATCCCGAGCAACAACTACAATCAAATTATGTTATCAGTGTTAAATTCAATGG
The DNA here is from genome assembly GCF_003268045.1 of Sipha flava. Taxonomy (NCBI): domain Eukaryota; kingdom Metazoa; phylum Arthropoda; class Insecta; order Hemiptera; family Aphididae; genus Sipha; species Sipha flava. Next base: position 1,520,826 of record NW_020273018.1, read on the forward strand.
AGAGATATAATTACGGAACTGAATGAAAAACTGCAAAACTAAGACCAATTTTCCTCATCGCTAATCGAAATTTAAAATTTGAACCAATGACTGTAAGTTTACTGGTTAATTGGCGTTGAATTTAATGCAACGTGACAGTGTAAAATAGCTTCCAGGAAGAATTTTCGACTCGAGTATAATTAAAATCTGTACTAAAAAACTGCGAATGTGATCACGAAGACGTCTAATTTTAGATCTGTTAAATAAAAGAATAAAAATAAAAGTACAAAACTATAATTATAAAGAAAATGGGCGAAAGTAAAAAAGTTTAATTGGATCAAAAAGATTTCTGGAGAAGTTGACGTCCCAGACGCTAATTAATGAAAGGTACATGTGCCAGTGGGCAGCTGAATGGTAAAGATATAACAAGCAACTATTACATATACAACTGTATAGAGTTTATACACCGTATTTACTTCCCGGGGCCCACGTGAAACTGCGTCGGCGTTTTAAATGCAATTAAATCGGACTTATTATCGTCTAGTCAGCAGTATATTTCATCTGCTGCCCTTCATTAAGAAGCTATCGATTATCAATCAGCATTACAATAGGCGTTGCCGGACACCGTGATCCGTTTATTATGAGGCCAATCTGAAGAATACGGTAATAAATTCGAGAACACAATGAAATTATAATAATATATTTTACTTTTCCGAGCACGGACAGTCTCATTAATAAATCGCGCTATTCATAAGCGCACAAACTGGTTATAGGACTTCTTAATAAATATATCGGTTGAACCCGCGGTATATCCTCGCCTGGCTCTTAACACATTACACACATTTGTATGTGTGCGTTTTATATTCATTCCATTACATGTAATACATATATGTAAGTGTGTGTGCGTGTGCGTGTGTGCGTGCGTGCATCTGTGCGACACAATAATTGCATAACTTCACAGAGAAAGCACAAACTATTATAGTATATCCACATAAAAAATTATTTTTAGTTGACACTTGACAGCCGACCTTTAATTCGCTTACAATTTTTTTTTTTAATATGAAATTAATTCAACAACATAATAAATTTCATATTTTTCTACCGTTGTAAACGTTAATTAATTATATTTGAACCTTGAGCATGTATTATACTAATATTCATTCCAGCAACCTTTTACACAACACACGTTACAATCAGTGATAAGACACTATAACAATGATAAAGTGTGCAACCGAATAACGTGTGTACAAGACTACAATTGCGATAATTATATCATAAGTAATATCAAATATGACAACAGTGGATTTATATACATAATTTTTAGGTCACTACGTGGCCAATAAAGAAAGAAGGTGGACGGTTGGAAATGATCAATGTCTGGTAATTATAATCATTACCATCTATTATTATTATGTGGAAATTAATTTCCATTCAAATATACATTTCCTAACCTTAATTAGGTATACTACAGAAATGAACGGAATTATTTATTATTGGGTTCACGAATCAATAGTTCAACTTCAACGCTCGAAATCTCCGATGTTAAAACATCATTTTTACTACACATAAGTTGATTTAAACTGAACTTAATTCATAAATACTTAACCCAATGATAAAATTCCGCTAAGATCTATTATTTACTTTTAATATAAAATTCAGTTCTTATAATTTATTTGTTTGTTTCAATAACCTAAGTAACTGTTTGATCAGTATACAATAAGTAAGAGAACTATTGTGATAAATCGAACAAAATTAATTGTACGTAGTTAACCAATGAAAAATACAATCGAATGAAACATTATCAAAAATCGTAATATTACAAATAACTCATTGCACTGTTTAGTACTTACCATTATATCCAGCAAAAGTTCTCTCATTAACTTTTAATAGTAAACGGTAACTATATGTTGCAAATAAACGAATAAGTTATTATTTAATATTTCCATGATATTCATCGATCATTCATAATAAAATAATCAATACAAAATGATATGTATACATTTCTGAAATGAGGTTATATCCCACTTAATATAAATACTGCAAAATCGAGTTTAAGCATAACAAATTTCAAATAGAAAGTTGTCATACAAAATTAAAGTATCATTCTTTATACATTATTATTCTTCTACGACTGTGTATAAATACAATTCGTGTAAACCAACGATTAGTGTACTACTACTATTTGCCTTAGTAAAAATAACTTGAAATACGACTCATTAGTCATTAGTCAAGTATATTATTATTATTAAAATTAGAAATTTTATAAAGTTATAATAAAATGGGATTTCACCAATGGACAAATCTAAACTGTGACGCGTATCATGATTCATGACCGATTTATACCAAACGATATTTAGAAATATTTCGGTTTATACCGTATATTATAAAATTGTTATTAATATCGACGTAGTTCGTGTCATCAAATTCATTCGTTTCCATCAAATAAATAAAATGTCATACATTAAATGTTATTATTTTAATTTATACAGGTTAGATCAGTGGTTCTCAACCTTTTTTTTTTCACGGCACACTATTATACATCAAAAGTTTTCGCGGAACACTCATGTACTTGACAACAACAAAAACTTTGGATACGCGCTAAGATATCTAGTTGGGTTAAATCCGTACAGTTTACCTACACATGTATCCACTTATCTGCACAATTAATTGACATTAAGAGTGCGCAATCCTTATGCTACTTTTTCAGAATTAATAACTGACCTATCTCTTGAGAAAGAAAAGCAGCGTGCAAAAATGCAGGATACTACGAACACTACGACTGAAATATAATGAATAACTACTAATTAGATTTTGGATATATGCAGTCAGAATATCCTGTAATAGTAAAAGAATCAATCAAAGTTTTGTTACACTTTTCAATCACTTACTTATGCAAGTTAGACTTTTTGGCATTAATAAACATAAAAAAACAAAAAATGGGTGAGGCTACTTTCCATTTATAAGGAAATGCGTGTATGCTTGTCTTCAATTCAACCATGTATCGAACTTTTGTGTAAGAAACGAAAAGCTCAAGTTTCTCACTAATAATTTCAAAAATTTCTCTTTGTCATATAATATTCCTTTTCTTAAATAAGTAAGTTCACAAAATATTTTTTTTTTATATATTTTTTAAAAATAAATATAATGAAATAAAATATATTGAAATATTACTAATCACAAGTATCAGACATTTTTCGCGGCCACCTAGTCGATCTCGCGACAGTAGTATGCCGCGACACACCGGTTGAGAACCACTGGGTTAGATACACGATATAATAATGACAATACTTATCTACAAAGAACCAATAGGTAATATAATAAATGCTTATAGAGATAAAAAATATTAATATTAACGTAAAATGAGTACAATTAAACAAACTATCTCTACAAATGAGTTTGATCTAAAAAACGGCTATAGATAGTTTCCTATAGCCGTGATCCATACATATTCTGTTTAATAATCCTGTAAATATGTAATTTTTTGTAATTATAAAATTACTGAATGTACATTTAAAATAACTAAATCCTTGTGTACGGTTTTATGATTGATTTATTAATACTTTATTGTTTTATTCCTATTTAACATTAGTGTAAGTGTTAAAGAAATGTTTTTTATTTCAAAATTTGACGTAATGCCGCCAGTACACGAGTCATGTGCAAAACTGCGTTACATAGTACAGAATAAAAAATGAACCGAGGATTATGTTCTAAATTGTATTATTTAGATTTCACGTCGAACATTTAACCGTACAAACTCTATTAAAAATATTGAACCGCAAGAAAACACTGTAGGTAGTCTGAATTATATTATTCTTCAAAGTTTTCGTAAAACCTATTATAATATTACCTCGGAGTGTATTCCGAAATATTTACGCCTCAGTCAATCACGTTTTTTTTTTCTTCGAGGGGAGGTGAAACGTCAATTATTGCGCCACTTGTATAATTATAATACATTTCTATTATAACTATACCTATATATATAAGTGTGTGTACGATATAGAAACGAAAAAGGGGTTCGTGTTATGATCGACATATACGTAGTAATTACGTCAAAAACAATTCATATTTTCTAAATCCACCTGCACAGTATTGCCCAAAGGAAAGTACACATATATATATATATATATATATATATATTAATGTTTTCGAAAATCATTGAATTCATTCAACGTGAATTATGTATTGAAATATTAAAGTGAACTGTTTTTTTCTTTTTAAACCACCGTTTAAAATAAATTGTTGTGCGTCATTAATCTATTGATTTTTTTTCCTTGGATTCGAATATCCGATTAAATGTTTTCCTCGTCATGCCGTGACGAAGTTCTACGCCGTTATATTATTTAAGTTTTAAAATCAAAAGAAATACTCTTTTCTATTTAACCGTCATATTATATATATATATATATATATATATATATATATAGTTACACAAGTAAAAATATATATCTCACCAAACCCAGAAAAAACTATAATAATATAGGATAATATATAATAACTACGGATAGGTGAATTTTTTTTTTTTTTTTGTTCAGTTCATTTCGATCGTACATACTCGTATAATAATATATTTACACGTGTATTGGAAAGTGTATATTCAAACTATACGCACCTTTATTGAAACTCGATAGAATCTAGTAGTTATAATATTTATTTATCATAGTTTACTGTATTGCTTTGCGTTTGAAATCGTTTTACTTATGATACTTGTACTACAGCAATCGCCTTGTGTTCAGCTTAAATAAATAACGTTATCCGTTTGAAACATACACACACACACACACACATTTATATTATATACGAATTTATTAAGAGCGAACAGTGTAAAAAAAATTACATGTTGTGCGTCTGTGTGTGTGTGTGTGTGCATGCGTGCGTGCGTGCGTGTGCGTGTGTGTGTGTGTGTGTGTGTGTGTGTGTGTGTGTGTGTGTGTGTG